>NW_026878990.1:0-254463 GCF_032173495.1 Musca vetustissima
CGCCTTGCTGGATGGTCCTTGAAAAAATATTCTTTATAAAATCCACGCCTTGCTGGATGGTCCTTGAAAAAATATTCTTTATAAAATCCACGCCTTGCTGGATGGTCCTTGAAAAAATATTCTTTATAAAATCCACGCCTTGCTGGATGGTCCTTGAAAAAATATTCTTTATAAAATCCACGCCTTGCTGGATGGTCCTTGAAAAAATATTCTTTATAAAATCCACGCCTTGCTGGATGGTCCTTGAAAAAATATTCTTTATAAAATCCACGCCTTGCTGGATGGTCCTTGAAAAAATATTCTTTATAAAATCCACGCCTTGCTGGATGGTCCTTGAAAAAATATTCTTTATAAAATCCACGCCTTGCTGGATGGTCCTTGAAAAAATATTCTTTATAAAATCCACGCCTTGCTGGATGGTCCTTGAAAAAATATTCTTTATAAAATCCACGCCTTGCTGGATGGTCCTTGAAAAAATATTCTTTAAAAAATCCACGCCTTGCTGGATGGTCGCTGAAAAAAGTGTTCTTTAAAAAATCCACGCCTTGCTGGATGGTCGCTGAAAAAAGTGTTCTTTAAAAAATCCACGCCTTGCTGGATGGTCCCTGAAAAAAATGTTCTTTAAAAAATCCACGCCTTGCTGGATGGTCCTTGAAAAAATATTCTTTATAAAATCCACGCCTTGCTGGATGGTCCTTGAAAAAATATTCTTTATAAAATCCACGCCTTGCTGGATGGTCCTTGAAAAAATATTCTTTATAAAATCCACGCCTTGCTGGATGGTCCTTGAAAAAATATTCTTTATAAAATCCACGCCTTGCTGGATGGTCCTAGAAAACTATTCTTTATGAAATCCACGCCTTGTAAGGGTCCTATTCTTTAAAAAATCCACGCCTTGTTGAATGGCCCTTGAAAAATATTCTTTAAAAAATCCATGCCTTGTTAGATGGTCCTTGAAAAGATATTCTTTATAAAATCCACGCCTTGTGCTGGTCCTTGAAAAATATGTTTCATAAAATCCACGCAATTCTAGGTCCTTGTTATGCTCTTATTACCGCATTTCCTAGCCTCCTTTATTATTGATTGAAAAAATATTTAATTTTTTTTCTCAGTCATTTAAAAATTTAGTATGTCACCAGTTTTTTTTTCCCTCCAACCAACTATTTATTAACTTACCTTGGCAGATTACTGCAGTAAGTGCTCTACTTACATATGTACGTATTTACACACGTACATACATATTTACTCGCCAAGTAATACCTAGTCTGTGCGTCGTCAGTATTTACTCATTTTCCAATTCATCCGGTCGGGTACGCATTAAAAACAACGAACTGTTGCACTTTGAGTGCTGAATAAGCTTTTATTTCCGCCAAACCCCCGTTCTCCGCCCTCTCCGATGCTGCACTCCGGATGCTGACGATGACGTTGATGACATGTGAATAGGTGGTATTTTACCACTAAAATGTTAAAATACTCGACTGGAGTAGTGGCATGCCACCCAATCGCTTAATGTTGTAACTTCTGCTGCTGCTGTTGGATGCTATTCCAAACAGTCAATGATGTCATTTTTATTGTAGTTGTTGTTTTTGATTTGGTGTGTATGCATAGGGGGTGGGTGTATGTTGGGGCGTTCTGTATATGTATGTACGGTGTGTGTGTGTGCGTACACATGGCATTAATGGTGTCTGTTTTTGTTACGCTTTGTTTGTCTGTCTTGATTACTGCAATTTGCATACGCCCAGACGTTGTCCTTGTTCTGGAGGGAATTGCAAACACACAGACGCACACACACCAGTCGATACACACGCATAATCAAACACTCATGCATATATACATACTTGCATCCATCTGTAGCTGAAGTTACTATCAGGAAAAAAATGCATTTAAGCCGCCCATGTTTTCACAAAATTGTATGCGCCCAAAATTGTATTTACATGCATATTTTGTTGTCGTTATCTATACTGTAATTAAATCGAGTAAGGAAGACGAGAGTTTCTCATAGTCCTTAAAAAAATATTCAATAAGAATTGAATTTCTATTGGCAGCTTTTTCTTCTTCTCTCCTAATTATAGTGTTTTAATCATTTAAAAATCCACGCCTTGTTAGGGTCCTTGAAAAATATTCCTTAACAAATCCACGCCTTGTTAGGGTCCTTAACAAATCCACGCCTTGTTAGGATCCTTAAAAAATATTCCTTAACGAATCCACGCCTTGTTAGGATCCTTAAAAAATATTCCTTAACGAATCCACGCCTTGTTAGGATCCTTAAAAAATATTCCTTAACGAATCCACGCCTTGTTAGGATCCTTAAAAAATATTCCTTAACGAATCCACGCCTTGTTAGGATCCTTAAAAAATATTCCTTAACGAATCCACGCCTTGTTAGGATCCTTAAAAAATATTCCTTAACGAATCCACGCCTTGTTAGGATCCTTAAAAAATATTCCTTAACGAATCCACGCCTTGTTAGGGTCCTTAAAAATATTCCTTAACGAATCCACGCCTTGTTAGGGTCCTTAAAAATATCCACGCCTTGTTGGATTATCCTTGAAAAAATATTCTTTAAAAAATCCACGCCTTGTTAGGGTCCTTTTAAATATCTACGCCTTGTTGGATGGTCCTTGAAAAAATATTCTTTAAAAAATCCACGCCTTGTTAGGGTCCTTAAAAATATCCACGCCTTGTTGGATGGTCCTTGAAAAAATATTCTTTAAAAAATCCACGCCTTGTTAGGGTCCTTAAAAATATCCACGCCTTGTTGGATGGTCCTTGAAAAAATATTCTTTAAAAAATCCACGCCTTGTTAGGGTCCTTAAAAATATCCACGCCTTGTTGGATGGTCCTTGAAAAAATATTCTTTAAAAAATCCACGCCTTGTTAGGGTCCTTAAAAATATCCACGCCTTGTTGGATGGTCCTTGAAAAAATATTCTTTAAAAAATCCACGCCTTGTTAGGGTCCTTAAAAATATCCACGCCTTGTTGGATGGTCCTTGAAAAAATATTCTTTAAAAAATCCACGCCTTGTTAGGGTCCTTAAAAATATCCACGCCTTGTTGGATGGTCCTTGAAAAAATATTCTTTAAAAAATCCACTCCTTGTTAGGGTCCTTAAAAATATCCACGCCTTGTTGGATGGTCCTTGAAAAAATATTCTTTAAAAAATCCACTCCTTGTTAGGGTCCTTAAAAATATCCACGCCTTGTTGGATGGTCCTTAAAAATATTCCTTAACAAATCCACGCCTTTTTGGATGGTCCTTGAGAAATATTTTTTTAAAAAGCCAGGCCTTGTTGGGGTCATTGTAAAAATATTTTTAAAAAATGTCCCCTATTCTATTACTCCTCGATGTACCTCTCCTGCAGACATAAACATTTTTTGTCTACTTATCTTCCTGGCGGGTATGTGTATGGACAGACATGTAAGGATATTTTGTGGGTGCTTCAAACGAATTTACCTCGAAATGACAATGTCAGATTGTTGTTGTTGCTGTTGTTGTTGTTGTTGTGGCAGGCTGGCCGGCATATTGCAAGCATTAAACACAAATAAAACGCAAAATAACTCAATTATTAAACACAATTAAGTATTTACGACATATAATGCATAATGTCATTTCATGCCAGTGCATTAAGTGTTTATGCTTGGCACACACACATACACACAACGAAGGCCAAAGATACGCATATAGACAAATAAACCCCCAGGAATCATCAGATTATACGGATATTTAAATAACACCACCCACCCGCCGCCTAGTGTTGCAGTGGTGGTGGTCATCCGTCAGAGCATCAGGGTATAAAATACTCAAAATATTGGTTTGACCAGCAATAATAAAAACTTGGGCAAGTCATGTGGTGAACGGCACACACACACACATTTATACACCTAGGTGTATAAGTGTTTGTGTGGTTTTTATGCTTAAAATCGCTGTGGCCATCCAGACGTATGAGCGTTATTAATTTGAACTTATCATCTTAAAAACGATTGAATGGTGGCAGCTAGACAGCCAGCCAGCCTGTCAGTCATCGACAATAATTTTTTTGTTATGGTGTTGTTGTTGATGGCCATCAATATTGCGATCAGTGTTTCTGCCATGATAAGCCAACTTGTGCTGTCAGACATTGAAAACATTTTTCTTTATTGGGCGGAATTGTTTTTAAAGGGAAATTATTGGATTTTTTTAAAGAATATTTTTTCAAGGACCATCCAAACAGGCGTGGATTTTTTAAATAATATTTTTTCAAGGACCATCCAAACAGGCGTTGATTTTTTAAAGAATATTTTTTCAAGGACCATCCAACAAGGCGTGGATTTTTTAAAGAATATTTTTTCAAGGACCATCCAACAAGGCGTGGATTTTTTAAAGAATATTTTTTCAAGGACCATCCAACAAGGCGTGGATTTTTTAAAGAATATTTTTTCAAGGACCATCCAACAAGGCGTGGATTTTTTAAAGAATATTTTTTCAAGGACCATCCAACAAGGCGTGGATTTTTTAAAGAATATTTTTTCAAGGACCATCCAACAAGGCGTGGATTTTTTAAAGAATATTTTTTCAAGGACTAACAGAGGCCTTTCAGAAAAAAGAAGAAAGAACAAGAAAAACGTGAGCATGAGCAAACCGAGATGTCAGAACGAAGTCCGACAATTTTTCCAACGAGTAAAACACCAAACCGAAGGCTTTGGTGCAGGCACATCCTCCTGTAGAGATAAAGAAGGGAACCTGGTGACAGATACAGACAGCAAGCTGAGGATCTGGAAGGAGCATTTTGAAAAACTTCTGGTATCAAAGAGTAGCGGTGAAGAGGATACCCCAGATCCAATAAGAGATGATGGTATAGAGTGTATACCACCTAGCCAAGATGAGGTCATAACAGCAATTAATCAGCTCAAGAAGAATAAAGCAGCAGGAGCCGATGGGTTACCAGCCGAACTATTCAAGACTGGTGGTCAGATGCTGGTCAGGAGCATGCACCAGCTGATTAGTACAAGTTGGCTAGAAGAATGCATGCCCAATGATTGGAACCTCAGCATCCTGTGGTTCCAGGCACAAAAAAGGAGACAAGCATATCTGTGCCAACTATAGAGGAATTAGTCTTCTTCCGATCGCATATAAAGTCCTATCCAGCGTTCTGTGTGGACGACTGAAGCCAATGGTCAATGACATTATTGGACCATGTCAATTCGGCTTCAGACCTGGCAAATCCACCATTAACCAGATTTTTACTCTGCGCCAAATCCTGGAAAAGACCCACGAAAAACAAATCGACACATACCACCTATTCGTAGACTATAATGCCGCATTCGACAGCCCTATCCGTTCAGAGGTGTTTAAAGCCATGTCTGCGTTTGGTATTCCTGCAAAATTAATACGGCTAAGCAGGATAATTTTAACTGGCACAAGATCAGCAGTTAAAGTCGGAAAGGACCTATCGGAGCCCTTCAATACCGAACAAGGATTCAGACAATGTGACAGTTTGTCGTGTGATCTTTTTAACATATTGGTGGAAAAGGTCAAAGTGGGTCAAAGGAGAACACGAATGGCACTCTGTATACCAAACAACTCATGTTACTCGCCTACGCCGAAGACATCAATATAATGGGTCGAACATTGCGAGCGGTAACAGCCACCTTTGAACAAATTGAGAAGGAGTCTGCCAAAGTGGGTCTGCCAGTAAACGGCGAGAAGACCAAGCTGATGTTATCAACGCGCAAGACGTCCAGTAGACTCGGACCAACTGTGGAACTTGAGAACTACAGCTTCAAGGTAGCTACCTTGGTACCGCCATAAATAAAACGAATAACATCAGTTTAGAAATTCGGAGAAGGATTATGATGGCCAACAGATGATACTATGGTCTAAGTAAACAGTTTAGAAACAAGGCCACCTCCCGCCAGACCAAACTCACACTCTACAAGACGTTGATACTACCCGTGCTGTTATATGGATCTGAAGCATGGGTACTTGCGCAAGCAGATGAGGCAGCTCTTGAGGTGTTTGAAAAAAAAAATCTCCGAAAGATCTACGGGCCGGTCTGCGTCGACGGTTAATATCGGCGTCGAATGGACATATATATAGTCGGTCGTATTGAGCTGCAGCGACTACGATGGCTAGGCCATACTGTGCGAATGAATGAGAATGCCCCAGCTCAAAAGGCATATAAAAGCGAATTAGATGGAAAGACCAAGTAGAAAACAACATCCTGGAACGTGGTCTTTCAAATTGAAGGAGATGCGCACAAGATCGACGCGCTTGGAAATCTTTTTTAAGCTCGGCTTATGGAAAAACCGTTCTGTAACAAGGCAGCTAAGTAAGTAGCAGAGGCGTGGATTTTTTAAAGAATATTTTTTTCAAGGCCTATCAGAGGCGTGGTTTTTTAAAGAATATTTTTTCAAGGCCTATCAGAGGCGTGGTTTTTTAAAGAATATTTTTTTCAAGGCCTATCAGAGGCGTGGTTTTTTATAGAATATTTTTTCAAGGCCTATCAGAGGCGTGGAGTTTTTAAAGAATATTTTTTCAAGGCCTATCAGAGGCGTGGAGTTTTTAAAGAATATTTTTTTCAGGGTCTCGAATAAGGCGTGGATTTTTTAAAGAATATTTTTTCAGGGTCTCGAATAAGGCGTGGATTTTTTAAAGAATATTTTTTCAGGGTCTCGAATAAGGCGTGGATTTTTTAAAGAATATTTTTTCAGGGTCTCGAATAAGGCGTGGATTTTTTAAAGAATATTTTTTCAGGGTCCAATGGCGTGGATTTTTTAAAGAATATAGGGTCTCGAATAAGGCGTGGATTTTTTGCACGAAATTTGGTATTTTTTAACGTCTGAATAAGGCGTGGAGCCTAGATTTTTTCAGGGTCTCGAATAAGGCGTGCCAAATTTCAGGGTGAAAATCAGGGTCTCGAATAAGGCGTGGATATACCCTTCACCACATATATAGTTTTGCCCGATTTCATGTAAATGGTGCAAACCAAAACGAGATAGACACATGGTTCCGATTTGCACGAAATTTGGCATATATATCTGAATTGGAGCCTCAGAATGATTTGCCAAGTATTGAAATTGGGAAAATCGGTCCAGATTTAGATATAGCTCCCATATATAGTGTCGTCCGATTTCATGTAAATTGTGCACCAAAGTCCCTATATATCTTTCGATTTGCACGAAATTTAGCATAACGTACTGAATTGAGCCTAGAGTGATGTCTGTCAAATTTCGTGAAAATCGGTCCAGATTTAGATATAGCTCACATATATAGTTTCGTCCGATTTTATGAAAATGGTGCCCCAAAGTCCCTATATATCTTTCGATTGGCACGAAATTTTGGCATAACGTACTAAATTGAGCCTAGAATGATGTCTGGTATGTTTCGTGAAAATCGGTCCAGATTTAGATATAGCTCCCATATATAGTTTCGTCCGATTTCATGTAAATTGTGCACCAAAGTTCCTATATATCTTTCGATTTGCACGAAATTTGGCATAACGTACTGAATTGAGCCTAGAGTGATGTTTGCCAAGTTTCCAGAAAATCGGTATAGATTTAGATATAGCTCCCATATATAGTTTCGTCCGATTTTATGAAAATGGTGCACCAAAGTCCCTATATATCTTTCGATTGGCACGAAATTTGGCATAACGTACTAAATTGAGCCTAGAATGATGTCTGGTATGTTTCGTGAAAATCGGTCCAGATTTAGATATAGCTCCCATATATAGTTTCGTCCAATTTCATGTAAATGGTGCACCAAAGTCCCTATATATCTTTCGATTTGCACGAAATTTGACATAACGTACTGAATTGATGCTGGAATGATGTGTGCTGAGTTTCGTGAAAATCGATTCATCTATATATATATTTTCGTCCGATTTAATCTAAATAATGTACCAAGTTCTTATGTTGCATAGCGTTTTGAATTTAATCTAGAATGATGTGTGCCAAGTTTAGTGAAAATCGCTCGCATATATATTTTCGTCCGATTTAATGTAAATGGTGCACCACATTTATCTTTCGATTTGCACAAAATTTGGCATAGCGTTCTGAATTGATGCTGGAATGATCTGTGCTGAGTTTCGTGAAAATCGATTCAGATCTAGATATATATTTTCGTCCGATTTAATCTAAATAATGTACCAAGTTCTTATGTTGCATAGCGTTTTGAATTTAATCTAGAATGATGTGTGCCAAGTTTAGTGAAAATCGGTTAAGATTTAGATATAGCTTCCTTATATTATAGATCGGTTTTAAGTAATTGACGCACCAAGGAACCAATATATGGCTGATAGGAACAAAACGTACTGAAATTAGCATTACCTAACCTGTGACAAGTTTCGTTGAAATCGGTTCATATTTGGATATAGCATCCTTATATAAGTAAATTATGCATCAAACTCCTCATATTTGTTAGATTGACATCAAATTTTGCACAACGTACAAATTTGAGCATAGAATAACGTAGTTGGGTTTTCTAGAAGTACAGACCTAGCCCAACGGTTGACCTATTGATATTTGTTTGAAGTCGATTTACATACTTTTGTTCCATTGTAACAAACGAATGACATGTTTATGGATAGATCTAGGTCGTTTCACATTTAGATATATATCACATTTTTTATTTGATACAATTTCATAGTCCTGTTTAAAGGACCCATACGTGTAAAAATTTGAAATCGATTGGGTTATTAGTTTTTGAGTTATCGTGCCCGCCATTCGCAAAAGAGAAAAACGCGTTTAAAGTTTGAGAAGCCCTTTAGCCGTCATTTGATGCTGACACAATAAATCGGCCGTCAAGAGTTCGAGATTTTCACTTGAAATTTTGTACTTGAATTAGTTTCCTTACTGGTTTAAAGAATATTTTTTCAACGACCATCCAACAAGGCGTGGATTTTTTAAAGAATATTTTTTCAACGACCATCCAAAAAGGCGTGCATTTTTTAAAGAATATTTTTTCAAGACCTATCAGAGTCATGGATTTTTAAGGACTTTTTTCAAGACCTATAAGAGTCGTGAATTTTTAACGACTTTTTTTCAAGACCTATAAGAGTTGTGAATTTTTAACGACATTTTTTCAAGGCCTGTAAGAGTCGTGAATTTTTAAGGACTTTTTTCAAGGCCTATCAGTGGCATATATTTTTAGGGATTTTTTTCAAGGCCTATCAAAGGCGTGGATTCTTTAAACAACATTTTTTCAAGAATTTTTTCAATGTTGCAGGTTTTAAATTACTTAAATCACTGACCCATTTTTTGTAACATCCATAAAATAATTTCCTTTTAAAACATCCCGATAATCGGATTTACACAACAAAAACCAAAAAACCACAACATTTCGCACGAAAACGACAGCATTAATTGCATAAGAAGCTTTTAAAGAAGCAGAAACTGAAACAATTTATTCGATTCAATGATTCGGAAAAGGCCAATCCCTTTAGTTGACAGTATTTCTCAGGCTCTCCTCACTCGCCTACGCTCCAATGACAATTTTCAACACACTGTCGTTAACACTGCATTAAGAAGTACCCGAAGAAGAACAAGAAGTAGATGTCGAAGCGTTGGCGAACAATTTTAAATTGCAAAGTGCAGCTGATGAAACCAATACACTTATCTTTGGTCACTAATTGGAATGGTTAAAATTTGTTGTTGCCTTACGACGAACGGACGGCAAACGCTACGCAACACAACGTCAAAATGAAGAGACAAAAAACAAAGGTGGCCATCCTTTCCTTCCTCGGGTTGTGTGTCCATTAAAAAAAAGAGAAACACCTACATCCTCCGCACACCCATCCACCGATTGCCTTGATTTTGATTGCTCTTCCTTCATCAACATTTAATTGTTTATCCACTTGCTTCGTTTCCATGTGTCTTTTTATTTTCTCCAATCTTTATTCTTTGTTTTTTTTTCGCTCTTCATCAGCATTCTGGGCCATCGTATACCCGATGTTGCCGTGCCCTTATTCAGTGTTTATCCCGCCACGAAACATGCCATTACGGGCCTGTGTCAGACGTTGCGTCAGGAAATCCATTTCCTTAAATTAAATATCAAATTAACGGTAAGTAAATATTCTTCATTTGCGCTAGCCAACAATATGTTGCGTGCGAGAAAGATTACCACACACGCACACACACACACATGTTAAAAATTACATATGTGTATGTTGTGTGTCGTTTGAGTGACACACAGAGGGTCTACACTTGATTACATTTCATGGTGGTGTTCAAGTGGACAGTCAAAAAAAAGTGGTGTACAGTGAGTAATAAATGTGAGTAAGTGGGGGAATTTTAATGAACAATTTGAAAGTAAAACTTCATGAAAGTTTCTATAGATAATAATTGAATTTCTTTATAAAAGAGGGACATTTTTAGAAACATGGTATAAGGTAGTGAAATTTCAATGAAATTTTCCATAGAATAGTGAAGATTTCATGAAGCATACCATAAAGTGGAGAAATTTCAATAAAAATTTCTAAAAAAATAGTGAAATTTCATATCGGATAGTAAAATTTCAATGAATTTTGCAATAGGATAATGAAATTTCTATAAAATTTGCTATAGAATAATGAAATTTCCATGAAATTTGCAATAGAATAGTGAAATTTCAATGAAATTTGATATAGGATAGTAAAATTTCAATGAAATTTGTTATATGATAGTGAAATTTCAATGATATTTTCTATACGATAGTGAAATTTCCATGAAATTTGCAATAGAATAGTGAAATTTCAATGAAATTTTATATAGGATAGTGAAATTTCAATTAAATTTTTTATATGATAGTAAAATTTCAATGACATTTTCTATACGATAGTGAAATTTCAATGAAATTAGCAGTAAAATAGTGGAATTTCAATAAAATTTGATATATGATGGTGAAATATCAATGAAATTTTCTATATGATAGTGAAATTTCAATGAAATTTTCTATATGATAGAAATTTTCTATATGATAGTGAAATTTCAATTAAATTTTCTATAGGATAGTGAAATTTCAATGAAATTTGATATAGGATAGTGAAATTTCAATGAAATTGCTATAGAATAATGAAATTTGTTATACGATAGTGAAATTTCAATGAAATTCGATATATGATGGTGAAATTTCAATGAAATTTGATATAGGATAGTGAAATTTCAATGAAATTGCTATAGAATAATGAAATTTGTTATACGATAGTGAAATTTCAATAAAATTTGCTATAGGATAGTGAAATTTCAATGAAATTTGCTATATGATAGTGAAATTTCAATGAAACTTGCAATAGGATAATGAAATTTCAATAAAATTTTTTATATGATAGTGAAATTTCAATGAAATTCGATATATGATGGTGAAATTTCAATGAAATTTGCTATAGGATAGTGAAATTTCAATGAAATTTTATATAGGATAGTGAAACTTCACTGAAATTTGATATAAGATAGTGAAATTTCAATGAAATTGTCTATGGCTACTGAAATTTCAATGAATAGTGAAATTTCAATGAAATTGTTAGCAGTGAAAATAGTGGAATTTCAATAAAATTTGATATATGATGGTGAAATATCAATGAAATTTGCTATATGATAGTGAAATTTCAATGAAACTTGCAATAGGATAATGAAATTTCAATAAAATTTTTTATATGATAGTGAAATTTCAATGAAATTCGATATATGATAATGAAATTTCAATGAAATTTGCTATGAGATAGTGAAATTTCAATGAATTTTCTTAAATGATAGTGAAATTTCAATGAAATTTTATATAGGATAGTGAAACTTCACTGAAATTTGATATAGGATAGTGAAATTTCAATGAAACTTGGCTACTGAAATTTTGAAATATATGATAGTGAAATTTCGATGAAATTTGTTATGCGATAGTGAAATTTTCTATATGATAGTGAAATTTCAATAAAATTTTTATATGATAGTGAAATTTGAATGAAATTTGCAATAGAATAGTGAAATTTCAATTAAATATGCTATAGGACAGTGAAATTTCAATGAAATTTTCTATAGATAGTGAAGTTTCAATGAAATTCGATATAGGATAGTGAAATTTATATGAAATTTTCTATAAGATAGTGAAATTTCAATGAAATTTGCTAAAGGATAGTGAAATTTCTATAAAATGTTGTATAAAAACGTGAATGTTTAATAAAACTTGTCATAGAATAGTAAAATTTGAAATAAAATAGTGACGTTTGAAATAAAATAGTGACATTTCAATGAAATCTTCTATATGATAGCAAAATTTGAATGAAATTTGCTATAAGATAGTGAAATTTTGATGAAATTTTCTATAAGATAGTGAAATTTCAATGAAATTTGCTATAAGATAGTGAAATTTTAATGAAATTTGCTATAGGATGTTGAAATTTCAATAAAACTTGGAATAGGATAGTGCAATTTCAATGAAACTTGCAATAGGATAGTGCAATTTCAATGAAACTTTCTATAAAATAGTGAACTTTAATCAAACATGACATATAATACTAAAATTGTTATTGAAATTTTCTATAGAATAGTAAAATTTCAAAGAAATTTGATACAGGTTAGAGAATTGTCAATGAAACTTGCAATTTGATAGTGAAATTTCAATGAAATTTGTAATAAGTTACTGAAATTTGCAATAGGTTCGTGCAATTTCAATTAAATTTTCCATATAATAGTGACATTTCAATGGAACTTGGCATATAATAGTGCGATTTCCATGAATGTCATGGGTTTGTGAAATTTCAATGCGATTTTGTATAGGAAAGTGAAATTTCAATAACTCTTTTTATAGTATAGTCCAATTTTATTTAATTAATTAAATATTGTCTTTAGAATATTAATATTACTATTAAATTTTCTTTAGAATACTGAAATTTCAATGATATTTTTTATACAATCAACTTTTTAGGGATGTCTATCATTGTGTCGAAAACTTTTAACACTCACTGTACAATAATGCACTTATTTAAGCTGCGTGATAATTAATGTACTTTGCAAAAAAAACGTAATTACATCGAATAATATCATTCATTGTGGCTTTGACATCACTAGGCTGTAATTGAATAAAAGGAGTAAAGTCTTTCCTTAAAATACCCATATACACGCACCTCCACACCCAACGGTGAATACGAAAAATCAGGTCTTTAGCATTTCCTGAACCATAACCTTGTTAAGTATCTTCACACAAAAAAGGAAAACTCTCTTTTGCTGCATGTTTCCGTGTGTGTGCGGTGGTTAAATGACGACAACAATCGCTGATTGATTCGATGGAAAAAAAACGAAAGAAAAAAATCGTGGAAACAGACCATAGTATTTTCCTTTTTCAACTGAGCTGACTGTTGATATTTGCACCAAAAAACATTTCAACAATGATGTTGTATTGGCCATTGCCGTATGTATGTAAATATTCGCAGATTTCGCCTTTACGTGACAAGTCACAATGTGCATTGGCCGGCGGTAATTAAATGTTGAAAATATTGTGAAAAGAAAAAAACAAACAGAGGAAAAAGTTCACGCCAAAAGGGAGCAACAATTGAATTCTGAACAAAGTGATTTTCCATGACCTCTTCGTTAGCATTATTTGAAGAAGTGTCATTAATATCCTGTTAGGGAATGGACGGAATGTGGAATTAAATGTAAAAGCAATTGAAGCAGAAAGTGCAGAATATTTCATTGAAATTTCACTATCTGATAAAAATATTTCATTGAAATTTCACTACCTTATAGACATTTTCGTTGAAATTTTGGTACCTAATAAAAAAATTCATTGAAATATCAATGTCATATATAGAAAATTTCCAATAAAATTTTACTATCCTATAGAAAATTTCATTGATAGTTCACTATGTTATGGAAATTTTCATTAAAAATGCACTATTTCATGGAAAATTGAAATTTACCCTATAGAAATTTCATTGAAATTTTACTATATTATAGAAAATTTCATTAAAATATAACTATTTTATAGAAAATTTGATTGAAATTTCACTATCCTATGACAATTTTAATTGAAATGTTACTATTTTATAGCAAGTTTCATTGAAATTTCACTATCCCATAAAAAATACATAAAAATTTCACTATCTTATTGAAAATTTCACTATTTAATAGAGAAATTCACTATATTTTAGAAAATTTCATTGAAATTTCACTATTTTATGGAAAGTTTCATTGAAATTTCACTATATTATAGAAAATTTCATTGAAATTTCACTATTTTATTGAAAGTTCCATTGAAATTTCACTATATTAAAGAAAGTTTCATTGAAATTTCACTATATTACAGAAAATTTCAATAAAATTTCTCTACTTTATGGATAGTTTCATTGACATTTCGCTATATTATAAAAAATTTCATTGAAAATTCACTAATTTATAGAAAATTTCATTGAAATTTAACCATATAATAGAAAATTTCATTTAAATTTCACTATGTTATGGATAGTTTTATTGAAATTTCAGTATTTTATAGAAAATTTAATTGAAATTTCTCTATTTTATAGAAAAGTTTCTGTAAAATTTCACTATCCTATAGAATATTTCATTGAAATTTCACTATTTTTTAGCAAGTTTCATTCTTAAAGCAAATTTAAGTGAAATTTCACTATAGTATGGGTATTTTAATGGAAATTTCACTATCCTATAGAAAACTTCATTGAAATTTCCATATTTTATGGCAAGTTTCATTGAAATTTCAGTATTGTATACAAAATTTCATGGAAATTTCACAATCTTATAGAAACTTTCATTAAAACTTCATTATCCTATAGAAAATTTCGTTGAAAATTATATTATGGCAAGTTTCATTGAAATTTCACTATCGTATAGAAAATTTCACTATCTTATAGAAAATTTCATTGAAATTTTACTCTATTATGGGTAGTTTCATTGAAATTTCATTATTCTATAGAAAATTTCATTAAAATTTCTATATTTTATGGCAAATTTCATTGAAATTGCACTATTCTATGGCAAGTTTCATTGAAATTTCACTATTCTATTGCAAGTTTCATTAAAATTTCACTACTATATGGCAAGTTTCATTTAAATTTCACTATCCTATAGAAAATTTCATTGAAATTACACTACCTTACAAAAATATTTCACTGAAATTTCATTACTTTATGGGTTATTTCGCTGAAATTTCAGTATGTTATGGGTAGTTTCATTGAAATTTTGCTATCCTATAGGAAATTTCATTGACATTTCAATATTTTATGGCAAGTTTCATTGAAATTTCACTATTTTATTGCAACTTGCATTGAAATTTTACTATTTTATGGTAACTTTCATCGAAATTTCTCTACCCTATAGCAAATTACATTAGCAAATTACACTATTTTATGCCAAGACTCATTGAAATTGCACCATCCTATAGCAAATTTCATTAAACTTTCACAATTCCATAGAAAATTTCATTAAAATTTCACTCTTCTATAGCAAATTTCATTAAAATTTCTCTATTCCATAGCAAATTTCATACAAAATTTCTATATTCCGTAGCTAAATTCATTGAAATTTCCCTATTCCACAGAAAATTTCAATGGAATTTGTTTCATTCTACAGAAATTTTAACTAATCCAGAGAGTGAAATTGAATAGAAATGTTCACATTTCGGTAGAAATTGCAAATTTTCAATATTCAACAATTTGCCTAAATACTACAAGATTTTGAACAAAGTACATAAATATGTATGTGCATTATGTCAAACACCTTATCAACTGTCTTCTGTACCTACACACATTCAATCGACACTAATGCAATTAAATAATGCCAACAAATGTTCTCCTCTTACACATACAAAAAAAAAAACAAAAATAAATCATTTCTATAAATAACTCATGGATTTGAATTCTCCTCTTAATAAATAATTTATTTACATTTATTTTCTCTCCCCTTTCTTCTATTTTCTTCTTCTTCATAGAGCATAAATCCTGGTATGGTGGATACCGATTTTCTTAATGTCTACTCCCACACTGTTGCTGACCTACCCAAACTGAATGCTGGCGATGTGGCCGATGCAATTATGTATGCACTTGAGACACCGCACCACGTACAGGTGGAGGATATAACATTGCAGGCAATGCGGCGTTATGATACAGTCGGAAATCTCTGAGCATGTGGTAGTAGTACGTTTCATCACACAACAAGCCGGCAAAAATACAACCAATACATATATACGCTATATATACATATACATAATACACAGACACGTGCGCATCATTTTTTTATATGGCATATAAACAACAATGAATGAATGAAGAAACTTACTGCAAAGTCTACGGTTTGAATTGATTTAGTCTCGCGTCATGAAATAAAATTGGCAAATTCGTTATTATATGCACACTTAGATTTGTTGTTATTGTTTTTGTTTATTTTATTTAGAGAGTATATCACATTAATAATGCACTTTTGTTGTTGTTTTATATATTGATAACTGTTTGTTTGTGGGGGGAAATGTCTATTATTTATTTTCTCGATGGAGACAACAACACTTTCATTCACAAAGCTGCTAAATGCACGTATTTACTGTTATTTGCATATATATGCGCGCTCTCTCTCTCTCTCTCCCACCATGGATGATTTTGCTCTCTCCTTCTCTATCTCCATTGCAAAAACACTTGAAGCCGGCATAATGCGCCGAGTTGTTGCAATACACATGCATGCACATGCCGAGAGGCAACAACAATGCAGCGTTGCAATAAAAAATATTGCATTTCAGCTGTCAATCGGACATTTTGACATGTGACAAAGAAATATATATTTTATTTAATAAGTATCAATTTTAATATTTTGTCATTTATTTAAATTTTTTTATTTTGTTTAAACTTTAAAAATAAATTGTTAAAATAATAGTAAAATATATGTGAAGGACGATATTTGTTTGGTGTGCCATCTATTGCCCAATAGTGTAAAGTGACATGAATTGCGTTGCCAACTGTCAACATGGTTGTATTTCATGAGATGGTTATAAATATTAAGAGATGTAGAACTACAAGATATAGAAGTGATGCCAACGTGTATATTTAACAAGTGAAAAAGCGTTATGATCGGCCGGGCCGAACTTTGGTTACCCTCCACCATAGGTATATCAACAGATACTTGAAATGAAAATATAGGAAACATACCAAGAAGTTAACCTATACCGATAATTCTACAAACTAGTTTATGTAAACCATTGTGTACACAAAATACAAATTTCAGCAATTTTTAATGAAAACCCCAAGCGTTGACTGATACTAATAACGCATGGTAGAATACACAATCCTCCAACTACTGCAATTTAGATTACATAGTGTTGGGATTAACGAATATTTGGGGTTATAATTATATGAGGGCTATGTCTATTTAATGACCGACATATTTCAATTTCTAACCCAATATTTTTGTTTTGTGTCTCAATTCTTTCATTCAGGAGGTATAATTATATGGGGGAGATGCCTAAATGTTGGCCGATATATTTCATGATCATCAGGTTCGAGTTTTTTATCGCAATTTCCTTAGAAAGCGGAATGATTACAACCGATGGCTAAATCGTCTTAGAATTCCATAATTTGTAGTGTAAAACTGACTATTTCAAGTAACGACTATCCCCTATACTATGGTAGAATACGCGCCTATATGGAGACAACTCCTACACACGGAACTAATCAGCTAAGTATTTTAATATAAGAAGGGGGTTATATGGGAACTACCCCTAAAAGCGGGCGAATATTTATAATTTTTGGTAAGAAGTTTTGTTACCATATGCGATTACAAAATACCAAATTACAACGAATTGGGGCAAAAAAAAACGCGCTCAGAACCCCTAAATACTGAAAACTAAGGGTGTCTTATATGGGGGCTACCGGAAAAAATGGGCCTATAGTTATAATTTTTAGTGGAGAAATTTGGTACTCAATAAGAACCCACTGTACCAAATTCCAGTGAATTCGGTTTCTTCAGAAGATAACGTGATTACAAAAAAGATAACGTGATTACAGAAGACAACGTGATTACAAAAAACGGACATGACTAGATCGTCTTAGAATTTTACACTGATCAGGAATATATATCTCGATGAGTTACCAACGGACTGACAAAATTAATATAACCTTCATACTATGGTGGAGGGTATAAAAATATTGACAAATTTATAAAAATCACTTAAGGGGATCCCCCTTATCAGACTTACTTCGCTAGCTTGTGACAGAACATTTTTTCCATAATCCAAGTATAAAAAATATTTGCAGGCTCGTCGGTCTTGCGCGCAGCTGGTGCATCCTTATTCATTCTTACAACATGACCTAGCCAACGTAGTCGCTGTAGCTCGATGCGTCTAACTACGTCGATGTCGAGAATAAATTATACAACTCATGTTTCCTTCTACGGCGATATTCACCGTTGACACTGATCGGCCCGGAGAATTTTTCTCTCAAAAACTCGAAGAGCAGCCTCATCTGCTGGCACAACTACCCACGCATCAGATCCATACAATAGCATGGGTAGTATCAGCCTCTTGTAGAGTGTGAATTTGGTATGGCGAGAGGTGGCCTTGTTTCTAAACTGCTTACTAAGACTATAGTAGCATTTGTTGGCCTACACGATTGTCCTCCGAATTTCAAGTGTTGTTTTGCTGCAGTATGTAAGGAGTGATCAATTATTTGCCATTGTGCTTCTATATTATTATCCGGACAAGGAATGCTTCGTCACGAAGGCTGAATTTTCCGCATTAAAATCTCCTAGCAGAATTTTAATGCCATGGCCAGGGCAGCGGTCATATGATTTTTCTAGGCGCTGATTTACTTATGTCAGTCCCTTTCCATTTCCTGTAAGGCTCACTATTTTAACGGATGATGAAAGTAGCTACCCCAAGTGACACAGCGGGGAGGTCAGTGCCCACAATTGAGATGAAAGAGGGACCAAGATAAGCCTAAGAGAGGGTTGTATTTTTTCGTACAAAAACAGCGTTGCATCTCATTAGTATCATGATTTCGATTATGGTTTTTAAATAAACCCGACCGCACGATGATTTAAATTTGTATGGTAAATTTAACCTGATTATGAAAAAAACCTGATTAAGCCTTTAATCACGATTAAATGTTATATGTAAATCCGCTTGAGCAGCACGGTATGTGCTTTGTTCCAGGACCTGCAAGAATCAGTTTTATGGCTAGAGGGGGTACATACACTTTGATACGGCTAAAAAGTGTCTCATCATGCGGTTTTAGACCCCATGTTTCTTTGAACCTAATCTGTTGGGAGTCGATTTGTACATGTCCGTGCGACTGTCTGGTCGGCTTTTGCGCACGATAACTCTCGAAGGCATTAACCGATTTCATCTAAGCTCTGCACATTGTTATATTTCTTCCAAAATTAAATCAAGTTCGGTACCACCCCCACCAAATGGTCAAAATTGTGCTAAAAATTATATGATGCGAACGGACTATTCGATTTAAACCTTGATCTAGTCCAAACATTGGACCCATTGCCCCACTCCTTCTGGTACCTCCCCCACAAATGGTTGTTGTAGCACCCCTATTGGTTTTACACAATGGGCTGATGTGACAGACGTTGACCGAGGAAGGCTCTGGTCGTTTCGGGTCGAAGACCCCTCCGTCGTGGAATGCTTAGATCTAGTCCAAAGATGGGACCCATTGGTCCTAGACTAGATACCTGAAGTAATTGACTTATTGGCAGTGAAGGCTTTCTCATTATTAAATTAATAAATAAAATTAAGTTCATATCATATAAAGCAATATAACACTTCGTCAAATATTTTGTTGGCCACTCGAACGAAAAGATGGCATGTCATCACTGAGTACGTCATTATGTGGCAACCTCACCAATTGTCAATTTTGACATTTCTATTGTTTGCAACTTATCGAAATCTGTCGATAAGTCTAAAAGTCGAACTGCATTGCCCTATTTTATAAGAAAAAATACGTGGAAAGAATTAAGTGAAAATTTGATAGGGGAGAGCTTTGGATAAATTTATTGGAATTTGTACTTTTTAATTTAAATATATATACTCCATTAGGTAAGAGATAAAAACAATTGACAACTCCAGCATCCCCGTTAAATGTTTACCTTTAACAAAATTGTTATAAAAGATTTGAAGTGAAAATAAAGAAAAAAAATAGGAAGTGTAAAAAACGATGATAAAAAGAAACACGCACATATACGCTGGCTGACTGGCTGCTGATTTTGACTAGTTGTCATACTGGCCAGGCAGACAAGACAGACGACGACGGCGGCGGTGTTGATGGTGGTGGTGGTGTGATTCGTACAACAATGATTGGTCAGAAGAAAATTTGAAGTGTAAATCGTGGCTATTGTTGTTTTTGGGTTGGAAATTTGGGAAGAGCATGCAGTATGGAGAAATGCTAAACTGCCTCAGAATTTTTCGGAATTTATTACATACAATAAATAATATGCAATAAGCTACTTCGTAATCGAAGTCTAAAGTACAAAATGTAAAAAATGCAAATTATTAAATAACACAATTTTTTTTGCGCCCAGCCATGGATGAATCTATTAATAATAATTTTGTGTCAACCGCACCGTGTAGTATTTGCGCCTTACACATATTTATGTCAAGGTTTCAGTCTCTTTATTTAGAGAGCCAGCCAGCAAACCAACCTGCCAGCCATTCACAACTACTTTTTTTGTCTTTACTTTTGTTCATTCTTTGAAGTGCCAGCCAGCCATCCCGCAAGCCCCATAATCACCCATCCAACCATCCATCTTATCATTTATTGCTTTGCATTCGTCGAATTTCTTGCCCCGTCATTCCGAACTATCAGTTTTTTCAAGCATGTAATAATAATTATTCTGATTATTATAAATATCTACTCTATAGGCAGCTATTCAAAATTAATTCTCCCTCCTTCGATCCATCATCGAAACTCAGCCATCCAGAGATAGTATTTTGGGTTCCGATTGAAATAAATTGGCGTATGGCGGGGCGTCGGTGTATATATGTGTGTGTGCGGGTCTGGCTTTGTGTGCTAATAATGAAAATTGCACTACTTTCTTTGTTATTTGTTGCTCGATTTTAATTTCTTCCGTCATTTAAATATTTTTTTCCTGACATTTCTTTTATTCTCTTCCTTTCTTTGCAGCTTAGTTTAACAAAATAGCAGCAGCAGAGCCGCAGCATTTCAATATAAAAAAGATATAATATAATAAAACTTCCCTTCTTCCTCCCCGCATCTTAGTAGAAGTATAATAAACATACAAAAATGTTCATTTGGGATTGGTTTACCGGTGTTTTAGGATATTTGGGTAAGTAGAGCACGAACGAACCTATTAACCAACAAATATTAATTTCAAAATTTCTAAATATCTATATAATTTGCCAACAAAGCAAACATATAGGCTAAGCTCAGAAAGACAGACCGACCGTCAACAGCGAGCGGTATTAGTCTTCGTAGTCAGTAGCTTAAACAAGTGTTGACGTTTAAAGAAAAACACACACAACACCATGTTGGCCATGATGCGTTGTTGTGTTTACACTTTTGACGTTTGATCTTTGGCCACCAGAACAATACACACATCTCGACCGTAAAAACGAACTCTCTTTTGATAATCTCGTTTTCACTAAACCTAAAAAATATGTTACAGTGGCCTTAATAATATGAGACCCATCTTCACAAAAAATGTAGCTGCATTCTCCGTCTACACAAAGCTGTAGCTTGCGGTGTATTTCAATACTACAAAAACAACATAACCATTGTAGATAATTATCTTATCCATTGTTATTGTATTATTATGGTGGTAAAGGTTAACATACACCGATCAAGTTCAATGCAAAACGGAAATGGTATTTAATATCCAATTATTTTATGGTTGTCCGTTTTTTTAACATTATAATTATTTAAAATTTAATATTATTCGCTACGATTGATTTGTAGATATATTGAAGGGTATTCTACTTTGAACAAATTCGAAATTAAATATAGAGAAGACATGTAAGGTACATGAGGATATATCATCGTTGGACCAAATCCATATTTATTTATTTTATTTAAACCCTTACATATCAGACAATTGTATGGAACCCTCTCAAACTTGATGTAAAAACGTGCCTCGACAACTACTGTCTTTTGAATAAATTCAGGCAATTTGTAAGATTTGTTAAAAAACCTCAATGGGCCAACATTTGAAAATTGTGTAAGAGGAAAAAATATTTTATTGAATATTTTAAAGGTATGAATAGCTCACAGATATTGAGTAGTTTGAGATCTGGTGGTCTATTTGGTGTAGATTCGAGATGTGCTGGTAGTCAAATAAACGTGAACGTTATAAGTGACTTCTTTGTTCAGTCTGAATCTGTTCCAACTGCCGACAGAGTAGAATTATATGGCAATTTGGGTGAACAAACTTCTTTTATTTTTTTATCTTTAATTGTGTCTTTGAGGAGGATATTTTCAATCTTTGGGTACTGAGGGAGTTCCAATAAAGTTTATAAAAATCATATATCCTTATCTCTTTTTTATAAGAAGACAACATGCATATGCATTATTGATGTCTTTCATTACATGTGGCATGGAAGTTAAATCTGGCACTAGTCAATCATGTTTAAATAAAATTCTACGACTTGTTAATATGGTTGTTCATTTTGTTTATCGATTAAATTATCGTGATTACCTTTCGAACTATGTTACAGAGTTCCTTGGGGTGCCTTTTCAATTTTTTGTAAATGCCCGAGTTATGGTATACTTACTTACTTAGCTGACTTATGGCAGAACTTTCGTTTCATAAGCCGAGCTTAAAAAAGATTTCCAGGCGCGTCGGCCTTTTGCGCAGTTTTCCCAGTTCGAAATATCATATTCGGCAATGTTGTCTTCGACTTGATCTTTCCATCGGATTCGTGGCCTTCTCCTTCTGAGTGAACTATCAGCTGGATTGTTTCTATATGCCTTTTGGGCTGGAGCATCTTCATACATTCTCACAATATGACCTAGCCAACGTAGTCGCTGCAGCTCAATACTTCGAACAATGTCGATGTCCGAGAATAACGCAGATCGGCCCGTAGATCTTTCGGACAACCATTGTAGCATCTGTGGCCATCACAATCATTCTCACTATTTCAAAACTGATGTCGTTCGTTTTATTTATGGCGGTTCCAAGGTATATAAAATCTTTAACTACCTCGAAGCTGTAGTTCTCAAGTTCCACAGTTGGTCCGAGTCTACTGGACCATCAGCTTGGTCTTCTCGTTCTTTGGCGGACTCCTTCTCAAATTGTTCAAAAGTGGCTGTTACCGCTCGCAATATTCGACCCATTATATCGATGTCATCGGCGTAGGCGAGTAACATGCGTTGTTTGGTGTACAGAGTGCCATTTCTGTTCACCTTTGCGTCTCATATGACCTTTTCACCTTGTCTGAATCCTCATTCGGTATTGAAAGGTTCCAATAGATCATTTCTGACTTTATCTGCTGACTTTGTGCCACTTAAAGTTATCCTGCATAGCCGTATTTATTTTGCAGGAATGCCGAACGCAGACATGGCTTTAAACACCTCTGAACGTGTCGATGTGTTTTTCGTGGGTCTTTTCCAGGATTTGGCGCAGAGTGAAAATCTGGTCAATGGTGGATTTGTCAAGTCTGAAGCCCCTTTGGTATGGTCCAATAATATCATTGACCGTTGGCCTCAATCGTTCACACGACACACTGGGAAGAAGGCTAATTCCAATCATTGGACATGCATTCCTCTAGCCAAATTGTACTAATCAGATGGTTCTTCTGAGCAGCATCTGACCACCAGTCATGAATAGTTCGGCTGGTAACCCATCGGCTCCTGCTGCTTTATTGTTCTCGAGCCTATTAATTGCTATTATGACCTCATCTTGGCTAGGTGTTATTCACTCTATACCGTCATCTCTTATTGGTTCTGGGGTATCTCCTTCAACGGGACTAAATGATAAAAAAAACAGTTTCCATACAAAGTACCAAAACACTGGTCCTCAAAATTTTAGAAACCGAAATAATTGATATTTTGTGATAGACCTAACATAAAGATTCCGCCGCATTTGCCACTGAAGTGGCTGTTATTAGGCATTTCGTGTGTTCGAAAGGTGTGTCCTATGACCTGGCAGAATATTTTCGTGTTGATGTATTTATTGACATATAGGGTATTATAGGTAATTTTAAGGTTCTCAACCACATTCTCCAACTGCAGTGTCAGTAATTTGACACCTACTGACGGAGCATTTTCAATATTGATCCATTTTTGAAATTAGCTTCATATAAACGACTCACTTCTTTTAAAGGTTCTCAGATGATAAAATACCACCAGGCATAAACTTTCCATATGGTTTTGAAGGTTTAAGTCTAATTTTACAAACTATAAACAATTTCTTCCCATCGACTTTTTTCATCTGAGACCTACAAATAGTCGGCTCAGGTCTTGAGAATACGTTAGGTGTAAAAGCAAATCGAAACCCAATATATGAATTTAAGGGTCTACATTTTATGGAATTTATCTTAATATTTCCGTTGGAACATATTTAACCGTTTTAGTTTTCGCTCACTGACCAGGGATAAGGCCAGTGTGCAAAAACTCTTCAATTTAAATTTGGGGTTTGTTTTATGTTCTCTTCGGTAAACTTTTGGAAGTCCACTGCTTGAGTCCATAAGGGCTTGATATTACTCTAAGTCACATATAATCCCATTGTATTATTTCGAAAGTCTCATTCCACAAAACCAAATACTAATGTTTTTTCTTCTTCTTTTTCTTTAGGTCTATGGAAAAAATCGGGTAAATTATTGTTCCTTGGTTTGGATAACGCTGGTAAAACCACATTGTTGCACATGCTCAAAGATGATAAATTAGCCCAACATGTACCAACATTACATCCCAGTAAGTCATCTATCAGCACTCCTATAAAAATTGCAGCAATTTAAATTCTAATTTCCTTTATAGCATCGGAAGAATTGTCCATTGGCAATATGCGTTTCACCACCTTCGATTTGGGTGGCCACACTCAAGGTAAGTCTTTGCTATGAATCACCAGCTCTATATTAACCAACCACCACCACCATCGCCTGCCCGTTTCCTCGACAGAGGGGTCTACGATCCGAAACGACCCGAGTCTTACTCGGCCAACGTCTGTCACCTCAGCCCATTGTGTAAAAGCAATAGGGCTGCTACAATAACAACAACCATCGCCTGCCACTAAATTTCATGTTAATAGTTTTGCTAGCATAAACTTTGAATGTTGTCAAGCAGGTTTTTGTTTTGTTTTCTTCATTCGGGAGGGAATAATAAAAAGAACAACCCTAAATTTGAATACTACTACTCGAAATTACATCATTATTAACTCCTGTCAATATTTGGTGTGGCGGCTTCGTTTTTAGTTTTGGATGGATAAATAAAATTAGGATGGATAAATAAAAGTCCTGCAAGGCCTAAAATAGGCGTGGATTTTTTATAGAATATTCTTTCAAGGCTTAAAATAGGCGTGGATTTTTTAACGAATAATTTTTCAAGGCCTATCAGAGGTGTGGATTTTTTCACAAATATTTTTTCAAGGCCTATCAGAGGTGTGGATTTTTTCACAAATATTTTTTCAAGGCCTATCAGAGGTGTGTATTTTTTGAAGAAGATTTTTTCAAGGATTTTTTAAAGAAATTTTTGTCTATTATTTTGATCTTATTTTTTCAAACAATTTCTTAATTTTTTAATTAATAAGTTTTATTTACTTCTCTCTTCCAGCCCGTAGAGTGTGGAAGGATTACTTCCCCGCTGTGGATGCTATTGTATTCTTGATCGATGCCTGGGATCGTGGCCGTTTCCAAGAAAGCAAAAACGAATTGGATTCTCTGCTGACAGATGAAGCCTTGTCAAATTGTCCCGTGCTGATTTTGGGAAATAAAATCGATAAGCCAGGTGCTGCCAGTGAAGATGAACTAAGAAATGTATTTGGTCTCTATCAATTGACCACTGGAAAGGTAAGCATTTGCAATCACACAATAGTGATTGAAAAAAAAATAATAATTGATTTTCTCAATTTCAGGGCAAAGTTGCACGCTCAGATTTGCCTGGTCGTCCCTTGGAGTTGTTCATGTGCTCTGTGCTGAAGAGACAAGGCTATGGTGAAGGTTTCCGTTGGTTAGCGCAGTATATTGATTAAGTTCGGTGGTGTCGTATTCAGTTTGGTCGTTGTTTCGTTTACGGAGTGGCAAAAAAACAAAATACAGCAACAACAACAAAACATACAAAAAATCTAAATACTTTTTAATTTGTACATCAATTAAGTATAATAACAAAAACAACAACTACAAAAACATTCAATATTTGTAAAACTGCAGCAGCCATTGTTTTCCTTCTCCTCCTACACTCCACCACCCTGTGTCACACACCCATTTTTACATACAAAATTCCTCCATACACACATTCTTTTTACATTCACAATCAGCCACAAGAAAAATCCACAACAACAAAATTCATTTACTCAACAGTTTTTCAAAACAACAACAATAAAAAGAAAAATGTGAAAAATAACAAAACTGCAACAGCAACAATAACAACCATAAACAAATTTAATTTTTAATTCATTTTGATTTAAACTCAGTGGGGAATAGTAGAGAAAAGGCGCAACTTTTTTACAATTCCGCAAGAAATTTTACAAATATTTAAGACTTTTTGCCATTTCTATTTTTTTTATTTAGTTTGTCTATTTTTTCCATAGCGAAAACAAAACTTCTTTCCATACACACACAAAATATATTCCATTTATTATTCTTTAATTATTATTATTTTGTGATTTTTTAATTAGTTTTGGATTTGATATCCATACGCTAAATATATAATTTCAATATACTTTGTTTAATTGTAGTTCTCAAATTATTTAATTTGTTTCTCCATATTTTTATTATTTTTAAAGAAGAAGAGTTTTTCCATTTAGTTTTTTTTTCTCTCATAAGTTTTTAAATAACATAATTTTAATTTAGTTTAAATTTTATTTGGTCTTGTGTAAAAGAAAAAAAAAATAATCGAAAACATTTTTGATTCTCTGTGCAAAAAAAAATTTAAAACAACAAAAAATCCTATGTGGTTTATTTTTAATAGGAAAATGGAAAATGAATTTTTTTGAACCGAGTACCTACAACAGCGAATATCGCTGTTGTAGAAACTCGGTTCAAAACGGCGATATTCACGTCAACGCAGATCGGCCCATAGATCTTTCGAAGAATTTTTCTCTCAAACACTCCAAGAGCTGCCTCATCTGCATGCGTAAGTACCCATGCTTTAGATCCATATAACAGCCCAGGAAGTATCAGCGTCTTGTAGAGTGTGAGTTTGGTCTGGCGGGAGGTAGCCTTGCTTTTGAGTTGCATACTCAGACTATTATCCAAATTTCAAAACTGATGTCATTCGTTTTGTTTTCGACGGTACCATGGTATATAAAATCTTTGACTACCTCGAAACTGTAGTTCTCAAGTTTCACAGTTGGTCCGAGTCTACTGGACGTCTTGCGCGTTGATACCATCAGCTTGATCTTCTCGCCGTTTACTGCCAGACCCATCGTTCTCAGTGTTCAACCTATTATGTCGATGTCATCGGCGTAGGCGTGTAACATGTGTTGTTTGGTGTACAGGGTGCCATTTCTGTTCACCTTTGCCTCTTGTATGACCTTTTCCAGCAGGATGTTAAAAAGGTCAAACGACAAACTGTCACCTTGTCTGAATACTCGTTCGGCATTAAAGGGTTCCGGTCCTTTCCCACTTTAACTACTGCTCTTGTGCCAGAGTTAAAGTTATCCTGCATAGCCGAATAAATCTTGTAGGAATGCCAAACGCAGACATGTCTTTAAACACCTCTGAACGGATAGGGCTGTCGAATGCGGTTTTATAGTTGACGAATAGGTGGAATAGGTCGATGTGTTTTTCTTGGTTTTTTTTCCAGTATTTGGCGCAGTGTGAAAATCTGGACAATGGTGGGTTTGTCAGGTATGAAGCCACATTGTTATGGTCCAATATAATGCCATTGATCATTGGCTTCAATCGTTCACACAGCAAGCTGGATAGAACTTTATATGCTACGGGATGGAGACTTATTCCTCTATAGTTGGTACATATCGTCTTATATATTTTTGTGCACGGGACACAGGATGCTGAGGTTCCACTCATTGGTCATGCATTCCTCTAGCCAAATTATACTAATCAGCTGGTGCATACTCCTTACCAGCATCTGGCCACCAGTATTGAATAGTTCGGCACCTACTGCTTTATTATTCTTCAATTGATTGATTGCTATTCTGACCTCATCTTGGCTAGATGGTATACACTCTATACCGTCATATATTATTGGTTCTGGGGTATCCTCTTCACCGCCACTATTTGATACCAGAATTTTTTCAAAATGCTCCTTCCAGATCCTCAGCACGCTGTCTGTATCTGTCAACAGGTTTCCTTCTTCATCTCTCCAGGAGAATGTGCCTGCACCAAAGCCTTTGATTTGGTGTTTTACTCGTTGGTAAAATTTTCGAACTTCATTCTGACTCCTGTGCATCTCGATTTGCTCACGCTCACGTTTTCTTGTTTTTTCTTCTTTTTTCTGAAAATACGTTTCTCCTCTCTCCTTTTCTGCCGATAATTCTCCATCGCATTACGTGTTGCTACTTCTGCCGCGTTGCCCTTTACGCTGCGTTTTTCACATCAGTAGCAGGGTTTTCCGAGTGTGGGCAACTAACCCGACGCCTCAACCCAAAAAAAAACCAAAAACCACGCTTCTTGTATGTCGCTGAAAAAATATTCTTTAAAAAATCCACGCCAATCCTCCAAATAATTAGACATTTTTTATATTATTAATTATATTTTATTTAATACAAGTTTAATTACGTTTTCAAAATCATATATTAGTAATATTTATTTTTATTTGTTAAATTCTTAAATCAAAAATAAAAGTATACGACGGTCATTGAGAAAAAATAGGACAACGATATGCTTCTGGCGGGGATGTTTAGCATTTTGCAACCATTTTCAAAAAATTTTGGAATAATTACAAAACAGCACAACAACAAAAAATACTTAATTGCAATTAAAGGCATTTTTATGTATATATCCAGTCGATTTTTTTGATATCATTCATAATTAAGGAAATAAAAGGTGATTATGTTCAAAGTCATCAATTATCAGTCAAACGATTGATCCAGAAGTTGATTTAAAAAATATTTTCCAAAAACTGATTCGAAAATTCTGTTAACTATTATTAGTATCAAGCAAAAGTCCCACATAGAGCATACTACGACGCATTCTAGTTAGGAATTTTGTGGTGTTATCGACTTTTGGCTGTATTGCCGGATCATGAACATCTTGATGGTGTCTATGGTGTATGGGGGAAGTAGTAATGGTGGTGGTGGTCGCAGTGGTCTTGGCATCATCATCAGCACTATTTGGAATACTTCTATTACTGTTGTGGTTATCATTATTATTAACTTTATCGTTGGTGTTTTTGTTACGTCTTCTCCAATAGCAACTACTTCGTCGACTACAATTAAATACTAATAACGGCCATCATGAGCTTGAGGTCATTGCCTCACCCATGCGCCGTTTCTTTTTCTTTTTGGCAGTGAGACTTTCCTGGCCGCTGTCCGTATTCGAGGAGCATGAGTCGTCTTCGCTGTGATTGCCACCATTATCACTATCCGATTCGGAGGATGATGACGAACTGGATGAGGAGGAACTCGAATTACTGGAACTATCCGAGGCGAATCCTGTACTTTGATTTATGTTAATATTTTCCGCCACTTTAGCCAATTCCGGTTCTTTTTCACGTAACACCCTCAACCATTTTCGTGACAATTTAGGACGACCCCTTACTGTTTTATGCCACACAATCGGAAAATTGGTACGACTACAGAAATTTTGTGTTATGGCAATGGTATCATCCAAATTCAGCACCACATGCCACCAACCGCCTGGCACGAAAACTGTCTCTCCAGGCTTTTGTAAAATCTCTACGGGTGCATATTCCTTAGGCCAATCGGCCTGTTTTGTTCGCGGATATATGGTACTAAACCATGTAATGGCTTCGTCTTTTTGTTTACCACCCAGGTGGGAGGGCACCTTTAACAATTCCTTTGGTGTTTGGGTGGGAAAGAGGCACCAACGTTTATGACCACTTATCAAGGCGTTCCATGCACTGGTACCCAAGGGGTCTATATGGATACCCGTCCCCGAACGGGCAGGGCCCATTACAAACCAACGATAAGGAGGACGTCTCTCCTCGCCGCAATACTTGAAGAGGTCATCACGGAAATATTTCGGCACCGTATAATCTTCTAGAAGTTTCCGGCGTCTGTGATGCTCACCGAAACTGCTGTCGAAAATATACAACGGACTATCGTCTCGGGTCGTCTGCATATACTCTATGTAATATTTCATTTTCATCTTCACACTGTACCCCTCGTTGTCTTCGCCGCATTTGAATTTCTGATTACGGTACTTTTTCGCCAAACGTGGTAGGGTCCATTTCTCCAATGCCTGCCAGCCCTTTTGACTGCCCACAATCACCACGGGGAGATATGGCTCCTCAAAACGTCGTATAAATTCCTCACAACTGACCTCATCCTCACTGATCCTTTCCATGTTGTCGTTGACCTTACAGAATGGTTCAAAACGTTCGGGCTCCGCATAGCGCAAAGCAACCCAACCTTCTTTGTCCAATTCTGGCCTTGCTCGTCGCTTAACATCACGCGTCCGCTTACGGGAACGTTTTGGCAATTTAAATTCTTCACTCATCGTATCGGTGGTTAATTGGAATTCCGCAAATTATTTTATTGATTATTTTCTTTTTTCTGTTATTTGATAATGCCAGAATTTCGCGACTATTCTTCCCCGAAAAATTTCACAGCTGCTCTATAAAAAAATAATAAAAAAAATCACGTAGACCTCTAAACAAGGTATATTTAATAAGGTAGCCGCATCGGCCCAGCTGTTGGACAAATAAATGTCAAAAATGTTGTTGTAATGTTGAACCAAAAAATTAAAAAACAAAATTATAAATGAAAATCTCCGAATTTCGAATAGATTTTTTGGCAATACTTTTATTAACATTTTCAACAAGAATTTGTGTAAAAAAATCTTGTCAATCTGTTTGTTTTGGCAAAATATTTTTGACATATCAAAATACAACAACTGATGTTTGTTGTAGAAATTCGCCGATGCGGCTACCTTGTATATCTACCTTGCCTCTAAATGTGACAGAAGGGACGGGACAGTGTTGCCAACATCCACGGAGATATTCGCTAAATGTGTTTCATACACTGAGACAATTTTTATGGTTGGCTGTACTTGGAATGTGCGCACGTTGTACAGAATAGGCGCAGATTTCGCTTTGACGGAGGTACTCAGGAAGTACAATGCCGATATTTTTGTCTTACGATGGCGTAAGTATATCAGATGATTACGCCCTTTTTAATAGCTGCACATGAAACGAGACAATGCTGCGGATTTATTGTTACTAGGAGAATAAAATACCTCGTTTTCAGATTCACTACAGTAGATGAGCGAATTGCTAAAATCCGCATAAAAGCGAACGAGGATTTAGACAAGGCGACAGTTTGTCGTGTGACTTTTTTAACATTCTGCAAGGAAAGGTCAAAGGTCTCTGTACACCAAACAGCATATGTTACTTGCGTACGCCGATGACATCGATATAATGGGTCGAACATTGCGAGCGGTAACAGTCACTATTGAATAAACTGAGAAGGAGTCTGCCAATGTAGGTTTGGCAGTAAATGGCGAGAAGTCCAAGCTGATGGTATTAACGAGCAAGACGTCCAGTAGACTCGGACCAACTATGGAACTTGAGAACTACAGCTTCGTTGTATTTAAAGATGTTATATACCTTGGTACCGCCATAAATAAAAGGAATGACATCAGTTTTCAAAATTCGGAGAAGGATTGTGATGGATTTGAAGCATGGCAAGCAGATGAGACATCTCTTGGGGTGTTTGAGAGAAAAATTCGCCGAATGATCTACGGGCCGATCTGCGAACCATGAGCTTTACAATTTATACGAGGACATTGACATAGTCAGTCCTATTGAGTTGCAGCAGCTAGGCCATGTTGTGCGAATGAATGAGAATGCCTCAGTTCAAAAGGCAAAGCGAGCCTCCCGTATTAGGGAAGGCCACGAATTAGATGGAAAGACCAAGTAAAATACAATATCTCGGAACATGGTATTTCAAATTGGTGGAGATGCGCACAAGAACGACGCACTTGGAAATCTTTTTTAAGCTCGGCTTATGGAATAACCGTTCTGTAACTAAGTAAGTAAGAAGGGAGTCTCTACAGACGTCCTCAAGGAGGTATCTTTTGGTGACTTACAGGACCTTCCGATATACATGCCCGAATTTGTATGTTTTTCACCACGCCATCTATATGTGATATTTGACATTATTCATATACCTTCAGAAAATTAACCCTTGGCAACCCTTATATCATGTGACAACCATTGACAGCCGAAAAAAGAAAAGGGAAAATGATAACATTGGGAAAAGGTAAGTGCAAATGCATTTTCATCTGTTTTCCATTTAAAAAAACTCAATAAATATTCAATAAAAATTTAAACATATCCATTAGATATATCCAATAGTCAATACCGCATTTTGGATCATCGTGTTTTTGTGAATGGAGAAATTGAAAGTTTTCTCACAAATTTCGAAACACAACGCAACGATTCAGAAGTGGAATCATTATTCAAAGTCACCGAGACGGTGGGTGCACTAAAATACGAGCTATCGGATAAATGTATTAATTTGGGAGCGGCACATTTGGGTAATATTACAGCACAGCTGAAGGACCTATTGGGAGAGGTGGAAAATTTAGTTGAGGATTTGCAAAAACCAAAGGTGGTAAGGAGGGAGGGAGAGGCTTTCTGTCAATGTTTGTGAAACTCTAATAAAATGTTTTTTTTTTTTTATATTTTCAGCCAAGTCCCGAAATATTGGAATCCCAGGCACAGCGCAGCAAACGCAAAGAAGATTTCGATTTGGAATTGAAACACAACTACCAAAGAGTGGAAAATTCTTTCGCTGTCAAAGAAGAGGAGATATCGGAATTATATTCCGATTTGCAGTTGAAACTTAAATTGAAGTGAAAACCACACACACACAGAGCATAATAATGGGTACCATTGATACCATCAAAGATCCCCGTATTCGGGTAAAAATATCTACAAAATTACTTGACATTATTAATGAACATCATACACACCTAACGGAAGTACCCAAAAATATTGCAGTCATCTTGAAACCATTGGGAATACGTGTTAACGAAGCCGACACCACCACAACAACAGCAACAAACAAATATTCAGGTGTTGATATCAAATTATTAAATGATATTTTGTCGAACAGTGGTGACAAGGTGACAAGTGAAAATGAAACTGCTGCTGAAAAGACTAAAAAATCTAAAGAAGAAAAATCATCGGATTCGAAATTAAAAGAAATGTATTTGTATTTAAGTGATCTGCGTTGGCTGAGCCAAGCTTTGGGTAAGCTGCGGTCCAAAGGTATCGTTGATGCGTATTTGCATGAGTTATTGGAGACATGTGCATTGGAACTGCCCAAAAATTCTATAATTGAACGGAATCCTGAATTGGAAGCACGTTGCCAGAAATTACGTCAAGAACAACAGAATTTGGAATATCGTAAAATGACCAAGGATGTTGATGCAACGCTGAAACACTATCCCGAGGATACAATTGCCTATCAAGGTATGTATAAGTGAAACGGAATTGGGGTTATGGATTAAAACAAGTCTAGTTTTAAGGCCCGAAAAAAAATTCTTGTGGAAGGTTATATTGTCTGGGGAAGGTAAACAAATCTTTGTAAAATTCGGCCGGGCCCTACACAAGGAAGAAAACATATATTGGTATTATATCAAAACGACGCTTTCAACCCTCCAAATTTGAGGTGGTATATGCCATGTACAGACGAGCGTTGTTCGCTCTCTCATTCGTTGTTCGACCCTTAATTATATTTTATATTTACATTTGTCTTTATTTACTTTGTAATTGAAGCCAAATTACAATTTAATGGCCAATTTATGTATAATTACAAAGAATCCACCTTATATCATAGCTACTCTAAAACAAATTCTTATAAATATAATATAATAAATATTTTAAACAGGTTTAAATCTGCATTACATCATGACTACTCAAATATATCCACTTTTAAACACTAATAAAAAATTGACATCATGGCTACTCAAATTATGAAGTAATTACTTAGCATACAAAAACACCGACTTTTGTACGTTGTTCAATTCGAATCACTCTCTGAATAACCAAGAAATTTGTCCCATCACTAACAATTGAGAGTATCGAAAATAAATTAATTTTGACAGCATGAAAATATTTAAAAAATTTTCAAACTTTTTCAGTAAAATTGAAAATGATGAATGAAAAGTAAAAAATTGTATAGTTTTTATATATGTAGCAGGATGTAAATTTTGTTTTCTACATAATGCATTTCTTTTCCCTTGGTTCTAATTAGCGTACAAAGCAAGAAACAAATGTGGGGCAAAAAAAAAGTTTGAAATAAAAAACTCTGATGACATGAATTATGAATAGTGTTGTATGAACGGGTTAATTCATGTACGTAATTCTGAGAGCGAACTACTTTGTTCGGATGCTCGTCGGAACATGGCAATAGTTATTTGTGTTTATTCCCTGTCGGAACTCGACAACCAACTTTTAACAAATAATATTAGAAGATGTTTTCGAAAACTTCAATATGCTTAAATTTACTTCATGTTTAACTCTGATACCGGGCAGAGACTCTTGGGTGTACGGAAAACTAACACAAATTGCCTTGTTACGTGGACTTGTCTTGGCTAGCGGGAAGGTCGGGACTGAAACTCTTCATTGGGACATATCGGTTGTTGTATAAGCCCAGATTAAAAAAGATGGACAACGTTTAGTTTAGGGCCCCCTCGCGGATCTTTTTGAAATGTTTACCACGTGTAATCCATGGGGTCCTGATTACAATGGTATACTTTTTTCCTTGCGGAAATCGGTATTTCAAAAGTTCCGTTGGGATCCTTGATTTTTCTTATGAAAATACAGTTGTAATCAGGACCCCAAGGACTACATGTAGTAAACATTTCCGATCCTCGAGGAGGGCCCTGCTGTCTCATCTGCTGGCACAAGTACCCATGCTTCAGATCCATACAACAGCACGGGTAGTATCAGCGTCTTGTAGACTATGAGTTTGGTCTGGCAAATTGCTTACTTAGACCATAGTAGGATCTGTTGGTCAACACTATCCTTCTCCGAATTTCTAAACTAATGTCATTAGTTTTATTTATGACGGTACCGAGGTATATAAAATCTGTAACTACCTCGAAGCTGCTTTGACTAGCTTTTCAAGTACCACAGTTGGTCCGAGTCTACTGGACGTCTTGCACGTTGATGCCATTACCTTGGTCTTTTCGCCATTTACTGCCAGACCCACTTTGGCAGTCTCCTTGTCAATGTTCAAAGGTGGTTGTTACGGCTCGCAATGTTCGACCCATGTCATCGGCGTAGGCGAGTAACATGTGTTGTTTGGTGTATAGGTCGCCATTTCTGTTCACATTTTCCTCTCATATGACCTTTTCCAGCAAGATGTTAAAAATGTCAAAACTCCACTATTTGATACCAGAAGCTTTGAAAAATGTTCTTGTCACCATGTTTCCATTTTCATCTCTACAGGAGCATGTGCCTGCACCAAAGCCTTCGGTTTGGTTTTTTACTCGTTGATAAAATTTCCGGACTTCATTCTGACTCCTGTAAAACTCGATTTGCTCTCTCCTTTCCTCCCGATAATTCTCCCTCGCATTACGTGTTGCTACTGTATTCAGTGTTGCCCTATATTCTGCATTTTTCACATCAGTAGCGTTACGACTTGATTATTATTGGGATAAGGAGTGCTTTCGTCAAGCAAGTGGGAAAGATGAGCGGAATAGGCTTCTACTAGCTTTTGAGAAATCCAGGTGGCCTTGTGTATATCGAGATGCTTGAATCTGGTGCTGCTAACTACCATGTTTTTTTGCTGCCGCGAAGTGAATCAATCTCATTGTCGGATTTTTCTTCTAATCACAGCAGAATCTGAACCGATTTTTAACAATGGAGTTCGTACTTGAACCAAATTTCATCTAATTCGGATTATAATAGCGACCTGTATTTAGTTTCGTAGACATACATAGACTTATGGACATGCATAAATCGACTTAGAAAGTGATTCTATCTATATCCTCAAAAGTAATACTCTCAGGGACAAGGCTTGGTCTTTTGGGATCAGCGAAGTGCTCTCCATGTGTCATAAAAATTGTAATTCGCAATTACTTGTTATGTCCTCGTTTAAATGTATTTTTTTATTCAAATATAAAATGAACCTTTACGCATTTTGTTATTACTTCCTTTACGTGTTTCTTTGTATATATAAATAAATAATTGTGGTCCTCTACTTGATACAGAATACATGAATTTGAATTTCAAATTGAATTCCAAAAAAAGAATTATCTAAAAATCATGAATATAATTTTCGGCTATTGGAAATGAAATTTCAATTGGATAGATTGAGTATTGGAAATTTCAACAACAATTTGGGTTTGGTGTTTTGTTATTTTTTGAGATAAATTATAGGAATTGAATTTAACATCAGTTGTTATATTTTGGTCAGCTAGGAAAGATCTATTTCTTATTTATTCGCAAAATTTATATAAACAAAAGTTCGGAGTACTATTTGAAAATTGAGAAATTTCTTGTGTTACCATTTTAAATAAAATTATTTGTTTAACTAAATATTAAAAATTTGTTTTTCTCTTTACAGTGAAAGCGATAAACAGTCAATTGGTTGCCGTGCTGCAATTCATTTTTTCAGTGGCCGCGGGATTTGCTTTTGGCTTCCTTGGTATACAATTAATAGTTGGCAATTTAGATTTTGGCTTACGTTTACTATTGGGTATTATGATCGCTCTTATTATTGCTCTGGCTGAAATCTACTTTTTGGCAAAGAAACTCAATGAATATGACAATACAACGGAAACGGTTAATAAGGCTATACATAAAATGAAAGCCAGCACTACACCGGAAGCGGCCAAAGAAATATTGGAAAAGAAGTTGCATGCAGAATAAGCTTTATACACTCACTAGTCGTCAATATGTGTTTTAAATATATATACAGATGATTTAAATCTTAATACAGACATTTTTTCTTAATACTATATTTTTTTTAAAGTGTTGCATTTGTAGAGAGAGAGAAACTGTATCATCATCAATGATAAAAGAAAGACATTAAATATAGTTTTTTTTCTAATTAAAATTGTATGTTCATACAGTTATTATCTGTAGCTGTTAAGGAAATATATGTATTTCATAACTATGAAATAGAAATAATAAGTGTTAATTTTTTAGGAACAAATAGTTGGTACTTAAATATTTACTTTATGGGGAAATCGTAGAAATTTTTTTAATAAATAAATCTTCGAACAACATTTCTATTTTATGTGGCAACATTTGTATTTTTTGAAGCAAGGGAGAATTCCTTTTTTATGATCTTGGAATTTAATGTAAACTTCAACTTTTATTTAAAAAAATGTACGCATTTTTATATAAAGGATCATACAATTTAAACCATTTTTACATAGATATGACAAATTCCTTCATACCAGTAAATGGTCAACATAACATTTGAAAAATAAAATAACATTTGATAACATCGATAATCTTTTTGCGTACAAAAGCACATTGCTTTAAAAATTACGCACATAACTTATGGCAAATAAATGTGCGATAAACTTACGATTACGTTTTTATCATTTTTTATAATTAATTTTCCTGTGATAAAGATAAATATCAAATGGATATAAGTTTCTAATATATTTCACTGTTGTCTTGAAATATTATTTGAATTCTATTAAAAATCAAATGAATGTTCATCTATTCACTATTCATGTTCATAGTGTTATAGGCCTGTGCCTAAATTTTTTATAACACCATGAAATATATGTTCTTGTTCGGATTTAAATTCTATGTGATGTTGGAAAGACCTTTAAAACCGAACGAGGATTCAGACAAGGTGACAGTTTGTCGTGTGACATTTTCAACATCCTGCTAGAAAAGTTCATACGAGAGGCAAATGTGAACAGAAATGGCACTCTGTAAATCGGATAGTCCGTTCGCATGATATTACAAAACTAATTTTCAGCAAATTTTTGGCCATTTCGTGTGATAGATACGAGAAAGAGTGCACCGGTAAGTTCCATTTGGCATCAAATCGGATATTTCAGACCATATTGAATGGTATGAAATTTAGACACAATGTGCGGGATGTACCGGTAGGGATGGGTATCATCTTTGGATTCGATCTAGGCTATGTAAAATTATAACGGTGAGTAAAGTATTGAATATGTCGGACGACATTATGGTATAGCTCCCATATAACGGAACCCTCAAATATTAGGGATTTTTGACATGTTTTCCAACCAAATTGACTGTAATTTGTATTTTGGCTTATCATTAGGTTACACATCCTATTATTCGGTATTTTAAAGTTTTTAAACAGAATCAATTTTAATTTTGGATTGTGGTGATTATTTACTACCTTCCTACTAAAAATTATTACTATTTGTCCATTTTTTAGGGAAGGCCTCATATGGCAAATATTTCCACTAATTTGGCAGTAATTCAATTTTTCAGATGGTGTCAAATGTACCTACTAAAAATTATCAGCGAAGTCCTATATTACGTTACTACCCGAAGATTCGGTATTATGGCGAGCTTAGTATTATCATTGTCATTAAGTAGAAAATGTACCTACCAAAAATGATCAACAATGACCCATATTTTCGGTACACACATTATTTGGTATTTTGGTCAGGTCTTCTAAAAATTATCAACATTGATCCACTTTTTTGAGAAGCTCCATAACATCCCAAAGTTTGGTATTTTGGTGAGAAAATATTATTCGTTCAAGTTTTCTGGTAGCCCTCATATAATGGTTTCAGGTCTACTATTATTCGATATTTTGGGGGGTTTTGGCATGTTTTTCGACCGAATTCGCTATAATTTGATTTTTTTAGGTTTTCAGGGGGGTTCAAATGAGCCTACTGAAAATTATCAATATTGGTCCACTTTTTATGGACGGTTCATATATATACGCTACAAATTTCGATATTTTTTAAGCTTGAAAACATTTTGTATCCAAATTGAGAGCAATTCATATATTGGATTCACATTGATTATTCGTACAAGTATTCGGGTAACCCCCACATAACGTAACCCCCAATATTCGGTATTTTGAGGGTTTCGTGCACCTGTTCCCACCAAATTAGGTGAAATCTTAAAACCCCGTTCGAAGGCCGGCCACCAAAAAAAAAAAAAAACATTCTATTTAAAAGCAGATTCTGTCATGTAGAAATAACTTCCCTGTGGCAGGTACAGCCACATATCGCACCAATTTGGAAAGGACAAATTGTGTTCTATCATTTGAGTCACGATTGGAGAGGGAACATAATGAGCCTAAGTTCAGCTTTTAAGGAGTTTAAAAAAAAAAAAATAGGTCTAAGCCCAGTTTTTGACTGTATCTCCAAAACGGTTTGAAATTACCCTATCATATAACCACTCAATGGAAAGGTATTTTATAAGCTTTAAAATGATTTATATTAACCGGATTCGTAGAACAGGGTATAACCGGGTACCGGTACTTGAACTTCCGAGTCAAATAACGAGATGGACCCTAAAATTTTACTGAAATTGAAAAAGAGTAAAAAATAAAATTCTTACCTCTATTTTTATGCATTTCAATTCCCAGCGAGTCAGCTTCATTTTTAATACTTTTTATCATTTGATCACGTGTTATTAAAAAAACGTAATTTATACCGAAATTTCGAATATACCGACCGATTCAGATGTGCTTTTAACGTTAAATTCGCGAACATAATTTCACTTTTCTTTTAAAAAAGGAAGTTCGAGAACAATTTCAATATTACGGATTTGAATTTTTTAAATTTTTTTAAATTAATTTTATTCTCACAAACAACATCACATTTTTTTAAAATAAAGATTAACGGAAATTTTTGGAATGAAATCCATAAGCTCTAATTTTTTATAAAAATTAATTTTAAACACTAATTTCTTATTATTTGTTGATTTTTCACAATTTGCGACCAATACTCATTGGGCTATTTTATTAACATTAAAAAAATCACTAAATGCACTTTTATTTTTTATTCTCACTTTTCAATACACTATTTCACTTTTTTTAGAATTTTAATAAATCGAAAATGCTGAAATGAATTTTTCTTTTTTTTCAAAAAATTAAATTTAATTTTTATCACATTTCATATTTTTTTAATTGAAAATTTCCGATAAATACATTTTTATTAAATTTTAGGCGTAGTTGGAGTTCGTTAGAACAGCAAATTTTTTCAAGCATTCAGTTGTTCATACAGTAAGCAATAACTCACATATTCAACACTTCGAACGGATATTTATTTATGATTTACACCAAATTGTATCTTGAACAAACATGCACATTTTTTATTGCGCAGTTATTACGAGCTTGCAATGGAGGGACAGTTTCAACAGCTGCATATTTGGTGTATTTAATTATAAATTATTTAGTACGTGTAATTATGAAATGCGACATTTTTCTTATTCCGGAAATTAAAATGCGTTTCTTCACAATGGATCCTCCCTCATCTTTTTTGTGTTGGGGTAATGCCGTGACCAAGAGCCAGGTCCCCAGGGAACAAGCAACTTTAAGCACACAAAAGTATCCTCGAGCATTTAATTATCGCACACAAAATTTATAAATAACACATTACCGAATATCGCGAATTGTTTTTCAAAATTCCAATTGGATTTCCCGACCGATTCAATTTTCCAATTCACGAAAATCACTGATTTTTCACTGCAATCAACCGTTGACCACAAATTTTAGACGCGAATTAATGCATTTTGGCGGGCAAAATCATACAAATGATGCTTCCTCTTCTTGCTTTTTGTATTGTGAGAGTAACTTTGAGAGAGTAATTGTTTTACATGCCAAAGTCAAACACTAAATATGTTCATTATACGACATTTCTAATTTATTTCTTAGCATTTAATTAATTTAGCACATTTGCAGAATATTAGTTCACATTTTTTAACTTTTAATCATTTTTAGATATACACAATTGTAAACTTTTGTTCCCGACAAAATTTTTGAGCCGTAATTTGTCAATTTTAAAAAGGAGACTGGTAGACAGAGACTCAGGGTTGTATTTTTCGTTGACGCTTGGAGTGTGACTTAAAATGGTTACGTATGGCGAGTGGCAAAATTAACGGAAAACGAATTGCAATATAATGGCGCAATGATAGTATGTTTACATGTATGTCAATGACGTTATTGGAAAATAACCATGGGTCGAACATTACGAGCGGTAACAGCCACCTTTCAACGAATTGAGATGGAGTCTGCCAAAGTGGGACTGGCAGTAAAAGGCGAGAAGACTATGCCATGGTATGTCAATGACAAACTGTGCAACTTGAGAACTATAGCTTTGAGATACACATAAACAAAACTGATAACATACGTTTTGAAATCCGGAGAAGAATAGTGGTGGTCAACCGATGCTACTATGGTCTAAGTAAGCAATTCAGAAAATATGGCCACCTCTCGCCAGACCAAACTCACACTCTACAAGACGCAGATATTACCCCTGCTATTGTATGGATAAGAAGCATGGGTACACTTACGCAAGCAGACGAGGCAGCTCTTGGAGTGTTTGAGAGAAAAATTCGTCGAAAGATCTATTGGCCGATCTGCCTCGATGGTGAATATCGCTGTCGAATGAAACACGAGCTTTACCATTTATTCTAGGACATCGACATATTCAGACGAGCTGCAGCGGGTACGTTCGCTAGGCTATCTTGTGAGAATGTATGAAAATGCCCCAGGTCAAAAGGCATATAAAAGCGAGCCCAGTGATGGTTCACGCAGAAGGGGAAGACCACGAATAAGATGGAAAGATGAAGTGGAAGACAACATTGAATGGGTACTTGCACAGCAGATGAGGCAACTCTTGGAGTGTTTGTGAGAAATATTCTCCGAAAGATCTATGGTCCGATCTGGGTCGACGGTGAATATCGCAGTCAAATGAACCATGAGTTGTATCAGCTATTCTCGGATATTGGCATATCTGAGATATTATTTAGCTGCAGCGATTACGTTGGCTAAATCATGTTGTGAGAATGGCCGAATATGGCAATGTTGTTGAAAAAACTGCGCAAAAGACCGAGCGCCTGGAAATCTTTTTTTTTTAAGCTCGGCGTACCTTAACCCGGCAAAAAGTTCTGATATAAATGCCGTTTTAATCCATTAAAATACTGAATATTGGGAGGTAACGTCATATGGCCTGTTCCCGTACTGCAATAATCTACTATTTTTTAAAACGATAGCGAAATTTCCTTTATGATATCGAAGAAAATAGTAAAATCTAGTAGATTCTTGTAGTACGGGAACAGACCAAATATTGTTAACATTTCGTAGGCAGATCGGATATCCAAGCAGATTCAGTTGAAAAACATGTCTATTACCCCTAAAATATGGATATCCCATTTATTTGTAAAACAATGCTATGTTTACATCACATTTTTATTATAATCCACCATTAAAAATTGTCATTTCATTTCTTTTTTTTTTGTATGCCATATAATTGATGTTTCCAATTGTACACAAACAATGTAAACATAACATAACCAAACAAAAAAAATAACGGCAACAACAAAAACAATAGTTTAGAGTTATATCAATCGACTATAATTCCCATTGGACAAAAGTCGACTTGTATTTCCCTATTTTAGTAAAGTTCTCTGAGATCTGAGAATTCTAGATTTAGATTGCGCAACCTCATTAATAAACTTTGGGGAGAAGAAGCCGATAGGTCGTCCAATTCAATCCAAAAAGAAACCGCTGCAATAAAATGGTGAGTTCCAATAAAAAAGCAAAAAATTAATGCAATTAAATCGAAACGATAATCAAAAACGGACAAGATACAACAAGACAAAGAACAAGGAAGTGATGGTGTTATCAATTCATTTCTGATCTAATATGGAAATTAATCGCAACTATTTTCATTACAGGTAATTCAACGTATTATTTATGCATTTGGTCATCGCACCATGCCATTGTTGGCCAATCCCTGCACAACTCAAGCGATACGCAATATGTCGAGCGAAGTTCTGGCAACCGAATCTTCCGATAAAGGTGAGTGAGTAGTATTTGCATACAACAACAATTAACTCTCTAGCACTGGCCTTTGTTATTTGTTTTTATTATGCATGTTCTGTTCGGTTCGTTCGCAATAACATAATTTGTGGACATTCTTTGCAGGTATGATCATTTTGAACCGTCCCAAAGCCTTGAATGCAATCAATTTGGAAATGGTCCGCAAAATCTATAAACATTTGAAAAAATGCGAAAAAACCAAATCGCTGATGATTATCAAGGGTACCGGCGAAAAGGCCTTCTGTGCCGGCGGAGATGTTCGTGCTGTGGTGGAGGCTGGTCCCACCGAAGAATCGAAAAATTTCTTCCGTGAAGAATACACAACAAATGCCTTGATTGGCAACTATAAAATACCCTATATTGCCTTGATTGATGGCATCACCATGGGTGGTGGTGTTGGTCTTTCGGTACATGGTAAATATCGTGTTGCCACCGAGCGTACACTTTTCGCCATGCCTGAGACGGCCATTGGTTTATTCCCCGATGTTGGTGGTTCATATTTCCTACCCCGTTTGGAGGGTAAAATTGGGCTGTACCTTGGCCTGACCGGTTTTCGTCTAAAGGGTGAAGATGTCCTTAAGGCCGGTATAGCAACACATTTCTGTGAAAGCTCTAAGTTGAGTGATTTGGAATCTGCCTTACTTAACTGTCCCGATGCTGATGAGGTACCAGAAATTCTATCGAAATTCAATACACCCTCAACCAAACCATTTGTGTTGAGTCCACAATTGGATCAGATTAACAAATGTTTCTCCGGGGAAAGTGTTGAAGAAATTGTGGAGAATTTGAAAAAAGATGGCAGTGAATGGGCATCGAAGACATTGCAGGTGAGTTTGCAAACATACACACACATACATTGATAGTGGACTTTGATCACAGAGTAACAAAAACAAAACAATTAAGAACTAACTACTATTTGCTGGGGGGTCGTCTACGTGAGTTTTAGTTTTTTTTTTGTATCCCCTTCTTGAAATTTTCTTTTTTGCAAGCTACTAAAATACCTTATCTATTGCCGGTTTATTTTTATTATGTACTTATCTACTATATTCTGGGTATATATTTGTTTCTTGGTCTATTTTTTCAAATCGCTTTAATCAGTGCTGCTTCTTTCCTTATCGTCCATTATTCGAATTTTTCGCAATGAATTTTTGTTTGCTACTGAAAATCAAGGTTTCCATTTAATTATGTCATTTATATTGGTAATATGATGAGGTGATTAATTTTCAGAATAGTTGATATTGTTGCTAATGTAAACAAATAACACACACATATTGTTTATGTGTTTATATGGAGCTTGTAATAAAACACTCTGTGGAAAAAAATATTCTATTTTTATAAACAAGATTACCAATGCAAATATGCGGGGCCAGAATAATATGTTTTTGTTTACCGGTATAGAAAATAAAAACAACCACATTGTTGTTATTGTTTTTATTTGTTGTTTACATGCAATTTTTAAATGTGTAAGAAAAAAAATCAGATTTGTCAATTCAATTAACCTGCCACCAACACTATCTGCTAATTGTAGTGCAATTGTATTTCAATACTGCATTCTATCTTCACGAGTATAGCGTGATATTTGTTTACGTATTAACATCGTTTCTTGTTTCTTTGTTTATCTTATGATTATGATAAATTGTATTATAATAGGCCATTATAATGGGGTTAGGGGTAAGATTGATATTACTTCTTTGTTAAAAACATGTCAACGAACATTCTTCCTTTTCTTTTTACTACGTCAGAAACAACCAGAGGTTTCTATAATGAAAAAAATACCTAATGTTTTTTTTTTCTTAATTTACTTCTTTAAGTATGCTCCATAATTTATTTGTTTATGTCGGAATTGTTTATTCAAACTTATCACTCGCATTATCTAGGTTGTTGTCTACTGTTTTCTTTTTATCTTCATATTATGATCTTTGAAATTTGTTTGTTTAGCTATATTTAATCTTCAACAATTTACCAAAAAATAAATCATTTTTTTAATATGATTTTGATCTCAAGTGTTAACATCTTAAAAAATGTATGTGACTTTGGTAGCATTAGTAGAGGGTATATTAATTTTGTATTTCCGAAATATTAATTTCCGACCCTATATATATTCTTGATCAGCGTAAAATTCGATGACAAATTTGGCCATGTCTGTCTGTCTGTTGTAATCACTCCAGCCTCTAAACGAATTGAGATATATCGTTAAATTTTAGCATAGAATCGTCTTTTGTCTGTAGGTAGGTTAAGTTTGAGTATGCGCTATATCGGTCCACGCTTAGACATAGCTCCCATATAATGGTAACCCCGAATTTTCGGCATTTTGGGATTCTTGAGCTCTTTCCACTAAAAATTATAAATATAGGTTAATTTTTTCGGGTAGCCCCCAATTTTCGGTATTTTTGGGTTCTTGAACGTGTTTGTCTTTGTAATTTGGTTTTTTTTTTGTAATCGTATATGGTAACAAGCAAAATTATTATTCGCCCACTTTTAGGGGTAGTCTCCATATAACCCCCCTTTTTATATTAAAATAGTTATCTGAATTGTTCCGCGTTTTGGATTGGGTTCTAAGACTTTGTTGTAATCATTCTACCTGCGGGGGATATCGAGATAAAAAATAAGAACGTGAGGTTCGAGAATGAACTATATAAAACCTGTGTTGATGGCCTTAAATAACTGTAACCTCTAAATTGCACTATTTTGGGGACGTTCCATCCTACAATGCGTCGTCAATATCGGTCCACTTTAGGAAAAATATCCATAAACATTTCTGAAAATTAATGTAATTTAATGTATATCGGCAGGCATTCAGGAATCTCCCCCATATAATGATAATTCCTGGAGATAAGAATTGAGATACATAAATAAAATATTGGGTTCGAAATTGACATATATCGGTCATTAAGTAGACATAGCCCTCATATGTACACTATGTAACAAATATTGGTCCCCCTTTAGGCATAGCCTCATATAACTTTACAATCTAAATTTCATTTATTTAAATTGAACATTTTTTATTTACTCTAATATATTTACAGACAATGTCGAAAATGTCACCAACCTCCCTAAAGGTTACCTTCCGTCAATTGGAATTGGGTTCGAAATTATCACTGCCTCAATGTCTAAATATGGAATATCGTATGGTTGTACGTCATTTGGAAAATAGTGATTTCAAGGAAGGTGTACGTGCCCTGCTCATTGACAAGGATCAGAAGCCCCAATGGAATCCCACAACATTGGAAGCTGTTAGCGAAGAACGTGTTCAATCGTTCTTTGCCAAGCTGCCCGATACCGAAGAACTTAAATTGTAAAGAACGAAATACAATATTAGAGACAACGGTTTGCTTGCTTGTGCATTTGTTTGTTCAGCTTTTTTTACAGTTTATTTTTATAATTAATGATAGAATGTGTTGTGACACAGTCGTCCCATTTTTTATTATTTTTTTTCTTAGTTGTAATTATATTTTTTGTCGTCGTTTATAACCTCCAAAAAACACATTCCCTGCAACGCTCGTTATCATTTTTTTGACAACGCATGGCGCCCAATACTTAAAGAAAGTGTTTTTTATTAATTAATTTTTCTTTTTTATTTTTGCGAAATGTTTTTTTAAGCCCGTATTGTATGTAGTTGTATTGTAGTAAGTGTGCGTGTATAGCAATTTCATTTTATTTGAATTAATATTGAACGAGATTTTTCTGTATATTTTTCTGTGTAAAGATTTTTTCTCGTTGTTTTTTTACTCATATTCCGTAAGATAATTTGCTTTTTTTTGCCTTTCATTTTTTGCCACAACAACAATTGATTGATATTATATTACAACAACTAATATTATTGTGTATATTTATTCTTTTTCTCTCACCCCCAACAGAGGAGCCTAAACCAAACGCAAAAGTGTTGGAAAAAAGTGCCAGAATATTAAATGCATTTATTTTTTTACCCATGATTTTATTTGGAACTCTGCCTTCAAAATTTTTGTTATTACACCAGTGCCACAATTCGAAAATAATTGTTTCAAAAACAACGTGTTTTTTTCCAAACCTACCAACAATAATAGATCTATAAGAATAACTGTACAATAAAAAACATTCTATTTTTTTATATATTTACAAAAAAAAAATGGAATTAAAACTAATTTTACATATAGATGTTTTCAATGTTAATAAAAATTTTCTCTTTATTTCATTTTTTTAAATATAGTATATATAATAATATTTGTATATGTGTGTTTTCTATTATGAATAATTATTGCAACTATTTAAAAAAAAATATTTAGCGTATATTTTTTTGTTTTATTTTAAATTACTTTTCGACTACTTTCCCTTAATACTTTCTTCAACAATGCTGTTCAATTCCATTAATTTCTCAACTTCGGTGGGCATAAAACCCAATTTTGATAGCTCATTGGTCCATGATGATACATCCACACGTAATTGTAAACGTATTTTGTCATCATCTGACATGGCAGAAGCCGCACCCGCAGCACCACCAGCTACTACTGGTGGTTGTTGTTGTTGGCCATTTCCACCTTTGAGACTTCTGAGGCGGCGCAAAGATTCTTCGGTTTTTTGGACAGATGTTAAGACGTCTTTAACAGCCTCCAGATAACTGGAAAGGGGGAAAAATATATAAAAATATTAAATAAAATATATTTTTGAGAAATCTATTTTCAAAAATTAATATTTTTATATGAATCTGTAAAAAAATGAAAAATTTTAAAGCCGTTACAGAAGGAAACAGATTGGCCGATGTGGAAAAGAAAAATCCGAGACATTTTGGATTGCCACGAAGGAGCCCTGGATGTAATAGACAGAAAATTATTGAAGCTAACAACGTTAGAGAACAATGCATCAGCAGGAGAGAAATGAATATTTAAATCACAGTCCGATCTATATAGAAAAGCCAACAGCTACGCAAAATCATTTTTGGTAAGTGCAGTTAGTGATGATATCTACGAGAAAATTATGGATCAAGTTTCAGAAGTAGATACCTGGGATGCTTTGAAGTTACAGTTTGAAGCCCAATCTAAGGATCAAGTATTTAATAAATGTATTGATTTCATCCAATCGGTTGCCTTTTGGAAGACGAATTAATGTCGCAGCTCCTGGTGAATTAGTTTCGGCGGACGTATGTGAACCGTTCGTGGAATCGTTTGGTAAAAATAAATATTTGTTGATGTTCAAAGATACATTCACGAAGTATCGTTTCGGTTACTTTCTAAAACATAAATCCGAAGTAAAAGATGCACTCAAGGTGGTATTAAATTTAGCAAAGACCCAAGGTCACCCCATTAAAGTGTTGCTGACTGTTAATGGACGAGAATTCGGCTTCATATACACCTCAACAAAATGGTGGAAGTGAACGCGACAATCGTACTGTAGTAGAAATGGCTCGAACTTTCAAATATTCAAATAAAAATGCTGAATTTTCAGATGCAATTTGGGCAGAGTTAGTGAGGACATCTATTTACATACTAAACATACTGAAAAGTCTTCAATAGAAGGCAAGACTCCTTAGGAAGCCAAGAAAAAATCATCTACGAATTATTGGAAGTGAATGTTTTGTTCATATTCCACACCAGAAAATAAAGAAAGTGGACTCCAAAAAGCAGTCAAAGGCTATTTGGTTGGGTATAATGAAGGCGAACGGTATCGAATATTCGTTAAAGAAACCAATAATTTTGTAATTGTTTTGTTGTTGTTTTTTGTAATTAAAGAGAAGTTCTTATTTTTGATGGCGGGCATGATAACTCCTCACTGGAACATTGGAATCCGAAAATTCCAACGGTGTTAGAAAGAATACATGTCTCGCTCTCGTATGAACTAGGATTATTGACTTCTCTCTAAAATTAACAAAATGGCGGACCTTTGAAAAAATATTTTTGGAAAATCGCCGATTTTTTACCAAAAACCAAGATTAAAAAGTAAGGAAGATCTTCATCGATTGGCTTTATACTAGTTCATACCATAGCTATATACTCACAGAGAAACGTGTACCAAACGTCAACCAAACGTCAACCAAACCATTTGTGTTGAGTCCACAATTGGATCAGATTAACAAATGTTTCTCCGGGGAAAGTGTTGAAGAAATTGTGGAGAATTTGAAAAAAGATGGCAGTGAATGGGCATCGAAGACATTGCAGGTGAGTTTGCAAACATACACACACACGTACATTGATAGTGGACTTTGATCACAGAGTAACAAAAACAAAACAATTAAGAACTAACTACTATTTGCTGGGGGGTCGTCTACGTGAGTTTTAGTTTTTTTTTTGTATCCCCTTCTTGAAATTTTCTTTTTTGCAAGCTACTAAAATACCTTATCTATTGCCGGTTTATTTTTATTATGTACTTATCTACTATATTCTGGGTATATATTTGTTTCTTGGTCTATTTTTTCAAATCGCTTTAATCAGTGCTGCTTCTTTCCTTATCGTCCATTATTCGAATTTTTCGCAATGAATTTTTGTTTGCTACTGAAAATCAAGGTTTCCATTTAATTATGTCATTTATATTGGTAATATGATGAGGTGATTAATTTTCAGAATAGTTGATATTGTTGCTAATGTAAACAAATAACACACACATATTGTTTATGTGTTTATATGGAGCTTGTAATAAAACACTCTGTGGAAAAAAATATTCTATTTTTATAAACAAGATTACAATGCTAATGACCAATGCAAATATGCGGGGCCAGAATAATTTGTTTTTATTTACCGGTATAGAAAATAAAAACAACCACATTGTTGTTATTGTTTTTATTTGTTGTTTACATGCAATTTTTAAATGTGTAAGAAAAAAAAATCAGATTTATCAATTCAATTAACCTGCCACCAACACTATCTGCTAATTGTAGTGCAATTGTATTTCAATACTGCATTCTATCTTCACGAGTATAGCGTGATATTTGTTTACGTATTAACATCGTTTCTTGTTTCTTTGTTTATCTTATGATTATGATAAATTGTATTATAATAGGCCATTATAATGGGGTTAGGGGTAAGATTGATATTACTTCTTTGTTAAAAACATGTCAACGAACATTCTTCCTTTTCTTTTTACTACGTCTGAAACAACCAGAGGTTTCTATAATGAAAAAAGTACCTAATGTTTTTTTTCTTAATTTACTTCTTTAAGTATGCTCCATAATTTATTTGTTTATGTCGGAATTGTTTATTCAAACGTATCACTCGCATTATCTAGGTTGTTGTCTACTGTTTTCTTTTTATCTTCATATTATGATCTTTGAAATTTGTTTGTTTAGCTATATTTAATCTTCAACAATTTACCAAAAAATAAATCATTTTTTTTAATATGATTTTGATCTCAAGTGTTAACATCTTAAAAAATGTATGTGACTTTGGTAGCATTAGTAGAGGGTATATTAATTTTGTATTTCCGAAATATTAATTTCCGACCCTATATATATTCTTGATCAGCGTAAAATTCGATGACAAATTTGGCCATGTCTGTCTGTCTGTTGTAATCACTCCAGCCTCTAAACGAATTGAGATATATCGTTAAATTTTAGCATAGAATCGTCTTTTGTCTGTAGGTAGGTTAAGTTTGAGTATGCGCTATATCGGTCCACGCTTAGACATAGCTCCCATATAATGGTAACCCCGAATTTTCGGCATTTTGGGATTCTTGAGCTCTTTCCACTAAAAATTATAAATATAGGTTAATTTTTTCGGGTAGCCCCCAATTTTCGGTATTTTTGGGTTCTTGAACGTGTTTGTCTTTGTAATTTGGTTTTTTTTTGTAATCGTATATGGTAACAAGCAAAATTATTATTCGCCCACTTTTAGGGGTAGTCTCCATATAACCCCCCTTTTTATATTAAAATAGTTATCTGAATTGTTCCGCGTTTTGGATTGGGTTCTAAGACTTTGTTGTAATCATTCTACCTGCGGGGGATATCGAGATAAAAAATAAGAACGTGAGGTTCGAGAATGAACTATATAAAACCTGTGTTGATGGCCTTAAATAACTGTAACCTCTAAATTGCACTATTTTGGGGACGTTCCATCCTACAATGCGTCGTCAATATCGGTCCACTTTAGGAAAAATATCCATAAACATTTCTGAAAATTAATGTAATTTAATGTATATCGGCAGGCATTCAGGAATCTCCCCCATATAATGATAATTCCTGGAGATAAGAATTGAGATACATAAATAAAATATTGGGTTCGAAATTGACATATATCGGTCATTAAGTAGACATAGCCCTCATATGTACACTATGTAACAAATATTGGTCCCCCTTTAGGCATAGCCTCATATAACTTTACAATCTAAATTTCATTTATTTAAATTGAACATTTTTTATTTACTCTAATATATTTACAGACAATGTCGAAAATGTCACCAACCTCCCTAAAGGTTACCTTCCGTCAATTGGAATTGGGTTCGAAATTATCACTGCCTCAATGTCTAAATATGGAATATCGTATGGTTGTACGTCATTTGGAAAATAGTGATTTCAAGGAAGGTGTACGTGCCCTGCTCATTGACAAGGATCAGAAGCCCCAATGGAATCCCACAACATTGGAAGCTGTTAGCGAAGAACGTGTTCAATCGTTCTTTGCCAAGCTGCCCGATACCGAAGAACTTAAATTGTAAAGAACGAAATACAATATTAGAGACAACGGTTTGCTTGCTTGTGCATTTGTTTGTTCAGCTTTTTTTACAGTTTATTTTTATAATTAATGATAGAATGTGTTGTGACACAGTCGTCCCATTTTTTATTATTTTTTTTCTTAGTTGTAATTATATTTTTTGTCGTCGTTTATAACCTCCAAAAAACACATTCCCTGCAACGCTCGTTATCATTTTTTTGACAACGCATGGCGCCCAATACTTAAAGAAAGTGTTTTTTATTAATTAATTTTTCTTTTTTATTTTTGCGAAATGTTTTTTTAAGCCCGTATTGTATGTAGTTGTATTGTAGTAAGTGTGTGTGTATAGCAATTGCATTTTATTTGAATTAATATTGAACGAGATTTTTCTGTATAATTTTTTGTGTAAAGATTTTTTCTCGTTGTTTTTTACTCATATTCCGTAAGATAATTTGCTTTTTTTTGCCTTTCCTTTTTTGCCACAACAATTGATTGATATTATATTACAACAACTAATAATATTTTTTGTGTATATTTATTCTTTTTTTCTCACCCCCCAACAGAGGAGCCTAAACCAAACGCAAAAGTGTTGGAAAAAAGTGCCAGAATATTAAATGCATTTATTTTTTTACCCATGATTTTATTTGGAACTCTGCCTTCAAAATTTTTGTTATTACACCAGTGCCACAATTCGAAAATAATTGTTTCAAAAACAACGTGTTTTTTTCCAAACCTACCAACAATAATAGATCTATAAGAATAACTGTACAATAAAAAACATTCTATTTTTTTATATATTTACAAAAAAATGGAATTAAAACTAATTTTACATATAGATGATTTCAATGTTAATAAAATTTTCTCTTTATTTCATTTTTTTAAATATAGTATATATAATAATATTTGTATATGTGTGTTTTCTATTATGAATAATTATTGCAACTATTTAAAAAAAAATATTTAGCGTATATTTTTTTGTTTTATTTTAAATTACTTTTCGACTACTTTCCCTTAATACTTTCTTCAACAATGCTGTTCAATTCCATTAATTTCTCAACTTCGGTGGGCATAAAACCCAATTTTGATAGCTCATTGGTCCATGATGATACATCCACACGTAATTGTAAACGTATTTTGTCATCATCTGACATGGCAGAAGCCGCACCCGCAGCACCACCAGCTACTACTGGTGGTTGTTGTTGTTGGCCATTTCCACCTTTGAGACTTCTGAGGCGGCGCAAAGATTCTTCGGTTTTTTGGACAGATGTTAAGACGTCTTTAACAGCCTCCAGATAACTGGAAAGGGGGAAAAATATATAAAAATATTAAATAAAATATATTTTTGAGAAATCTATTTTCAAAAATTAATATTTTTATATGAATCTGTAAAAAAATGAAAAATTTTAAAGCCGTTACAGAAGGAAACAGATTGGCCGATGTGGAAAAGAAAAATCCGAGACATTTTGGATTGCCACGAAGGAGCCCTGGATGTAATAGACAGAAAATTATTGAAGCTAACAACGTTAGAGAACAATGCATCAGCAGGAGAGAAATGAATATTTAAATCACAGTCCGATCTATATAGAAAAGCCAACAGCTACGCAAAATCATTTTTGGTAAGTGCAGTTAGTGATGATATCTACGAGAAAATTATGGATCAAGTTTCAGAAGTAGATACCTGGGATGCTTTGAAGTTACAGTTTGAAGCCCAATCTAAGGATCAAGTATTTAATAAATGTATTGATTTCATCCAATCGGTTGCCTTTTGGAAGACGAATTAATGTCGCAGCTCCTGGTGAATTAGTTTCGGCGGACGTATGTGAACCGTTCGTGGAATCGTTTGGTAAAAATAAATATTTGTTGATGTTCAAAGATACATTCACGAAGTATCGTTTCGGTTACTTTCTAAAACATAAATCCGAAGTAAAAGATGCACTCAAGGTGGTATTAAATTTAGCAAAGACCCAAGGTCACCCCATTAAAGTGTTGCTGACTGTTAATGGACGAGAATTCGGCTTCATATACACCTCAACAAAATGGTGGAAGTGAACGCGACAATCGTACTGTAGTAGAAATGGCTCGAACTTTCAAATATTCAAATAAAAATGCTGAATTTTCAGATGCAATTTGGGCAGAGTTAGTGAGGACATATATTTACATACTAAATCATACTGAAAAGTCTTCAATAGAAGGCAAGACTCCTTAGGAAGCCAAGAAAAAATCATCTACGAATTATTGGAAGTGAATGTTTTGTTCATATTCCACACCAGAAAATAAAGAAAGTGGACTCCAAAAAGCAGTCAAAGGCTATTTGGTTGGGTATAATGAAGGCGAACGGTATCGAATATTCGTTAAAGAAACCAATAATTTTGTTAAGTTTTGTAACTTTGCACATATATATTTAATTGTTTTGTTGTTGTTTTTTGTAATTAAAGAGAAGTTCTTATTTTTTATGGCGGGCATGATAACTCCTCACTGGAACATTGGAATCCGAAAATTCCAACGGTGTTAGAAAGAATACATGTCTCGCTCTCGTATGAACTAGGATTATTGACTTCTCTCTAAAATTAACAAAATGGCGGACCTTTGAAAAAATATTTTTGGAAAATCGCCGATTTTTTACCAAAAACCAAGATTAAAAAGTAAGGAAGATCTTCATCGATTGGCTTTATACTAGTTCATACCATAGCTATACACTCACAGAGAAATGTGTAAAAATTTGGTATCGATTGGGTTATTAGTTTTTGAGTTATGGTGCCCGCCATTCACAAAAGAGAAAAACGCGTTTAAAGTTTGAGATGCCCTTTAGCCGTCACTTGATGCTGACACAATAAATCGGCTATATCTTCAAGAGTTCTTGAGATTTTCACTTGAAATTTTGTTGGATTCGAATTAAATCAAAAAAATGTTTGACCCCGAGAATGGGTGGGGTCCCCTTAAGTGATAGGACGTTAATATCAAACTCGAATGGATTAGAGAAACCTCTGACTTATAAAGAACCAATCAATAGCAAGCAGGGCGTTCAATGGATTGCCGCGATGGATTCTGAAATGAAATATTTTCGTGATTATAATACATGGGCTCTTGAAACACTTCCTAAGAGTTGCAAGGCTCTTCCTCCAAAAAGGGTCTATAAGGTAAAGACCAAGCCAGATGGTTCTATGTATCACATGCTTGGTAGCCGACCATAATTATCGTATAGCATCGAATTTTTGTCAAGAACACTGGAGAACCCATCTTCTGAAGACATAGTTCGAGTTAAAAGAGTTCTTAGATATATAGCCGGTACCCTAAACTATGGAATTGCATACAAAGTGCATATAAAAAAAAAAACATCCCTTGAAAAGATATTCCAAATTTTTCTACTCACTCTGTTGTGATTTTGTTTAGCACCAATTCCAAAATACTATGCACCGTCGATTTATCCAATTTTTCATTGTATTCCTCGGTAAATACTTTCATTGGCTTCAGCATTTGTTCCACATAGGTGGAACAACGTGTTGGTACTTCACGATTTGTTTTACGATAAAGACGTGGCAAATCATTAACTTGCTTCACATTATCCGGACCACATTCCACAATTAAACTATCGACAATGGCTCGCTGAATTCCCAACAAATATTCCGAGAAATTCGATTGTAAATCTTTAAATGATTTTGTCACAGCATCTTTAACAAGTTCCAATTGATTTGGTGGAATTTTTTGCATTGATGTCAACTTCAAATTGGCCAAGACCATTTCGTTTTCTTGCGTGGCAAGCATTTTCAGCAATTTATTAATATCGGAATGTAAAGCTGTTAGCAGGATGGTATTTTTCATTTTTAACGAATGAGTTGTAGAGGTTTGCTTCGATGTTATACTCTTCAGGACCACCTGAATCCAGTGGGATAGACGTAATAGTATTTGGACATGAAGTTTATAGAATTTGGGAAAAAGTTCTGCGAGGTAAACACCCTCAGACCAACAGGAGTTTATGGCTTGTAGGGCTTTAGTGAAGGGTTTCAATTGAAAGTGTTCGTCTTTATTTGTGTTTAGCATATCATCGGATACGGGTGGTTCCAATATGGCTTCAAATTTGCCAGCAATTTCCTGTAATGAAAAACAAAAAACAATTAAAATGATTTCCAGTAATAAGAGTTAAGTTTTTTATCCCACCTGAAAACATATTTGAAAGTAGACCGGCAAATTCCATCTTCCCTGAAATGTCTTGGTCTGCTTGTGCTGGCGAAACACCTCAATAGCCTCCGCACTGGCTAGAAGTTCTTCAATTTTACTCAGAAAATCTTGAGTACATTTATATTTTGCATAGAACACCTCCGAGTTGCCCGGTGCAAATATCGAGGACATGTGATTTTCCAAACGCATCTCCACATCTGACCAAAAACTATTAACCACAAAATTGAAACCCTTCAGCTTATCGGTGTATTGGGTGAGCCGCAACAAATCGGTCATATGCAGCGATATAAAGTTGAGAACTTTACTATAAATACCCGCCAGTCCTTGTGGTGTTTGTTGCAGACTATGTTCGGATATAATATCGGACATATATGGAGCCACAACATCTTCTTTGAAGGCCACCTCTGCCTCATGGCAGGCATCGAGGGTTAAATAGATTCTTAGACAACGTTCCAATAGCTCCGAACAATTTGCACTGGACTTATTCACAGAGGCCTTCAGCAGGGCTCTCAATTTTTTATGAACTTCCGATTCTAGATTCCGTATATTTGTCTGTAGATCTGTATTCAAATAATTACTGCAGAACTTTTCATTGAATTTCAGCTGGACTAAATCTAGGGCCGCCCTTTCCAAATCCACAATTTTAGTTTCATCCTTTAATTGATTTGCCAGCAAATCTTCCAGCTTGTGTGTTGTTTCATAGACCTTTTTAAGACTTTGTAAGTTACGCCGGGTATTCCGTAGCTCTGCCTTGGCATTTAAATTTTGTCGTATCTCTGAAATATTTTCATCGATCATCGTCTTAATGCCCTGTATTTCTTCGCGAAATTGTTCCAGCGGCTTTTCAATGGTATCAATCAGCTGATCCAGTCCCACCAGATTTGCCGACAAACTAACAAAATCTTCATAGTCCTCATTGATTAAATCAATCATGGAGGCGCGTAGACTTTTCAAATACAATCCCAAGTCATCACGCAGTAGTTCCAAGCTCGAGACATTACGATTCTTGTGTAAAAATTCATCCACGGAAAAGTTGGTCTGAAATGCAAGGAAGGGAGGGAAAGATGAAAACAAACCACGTCAAAAGTTATGTCCGTCCGCACAGCCACATACCTTCAAAAATTCATTTTTATCAAAACACAATTTCTCGCCCACATTGGTTTCCCTCGTCAAAGGGTTCTTTGTTGACTCGATCATGTTTTTTTTTCAAATTTGATTCGGAAATTATATTTAAGGCCTGTTAAGTTTTGTTTTATGCTGGAGCAGATATTGAGTTGGCCGGATTTAATTCGAGAATATGATTTAATAGAAAATGTCTGATAAACATCAGGAAACAAAACAAATCACGATAATTAGGGATCTAACAATCGAAAGCGACCAATAGGGATTTCAAGGCCGATAATACAAGTTGATGTTATTTGTAAGAACAGCTGGGCGAATTTTAACATACAGTCGATTCCAGATATATGTTTTTTACATAGTAATATTTATTAAAACATTAAGAAAATAAATTTTAGATATAAAAAATTGCAGAACGGTTGTTCCATAAGCCGAGCTTTACAAGGATTTCAAGACGCGTCGGTCTTGTGCGCATCTCATCCAATTTGAAAGACCATTTTCCGAGATGTTGACTTTTTCGTGGCCTTCCCTTCCGCGTGAACCATCACTTGGGCCGCTTTTATATGTCTTTTGAGCTGGGGCATCTTCATCCATTCGTACAAGATGGCCTACCCAACGTAGTCGCTGCAGCTCCATCCGTCTGACTATGTTGATGTCTGAGAATAGATTGTATAGCTCATGGTTCATTCGACGGCGATATTCACCATCGATGCAGATCGGCCCATATATCTTCCGGAGAATTTTTCTCTCAAACACTTCAAGAGCTGACTCATCTGCTTGAACAAGTACCCATGCTTCAGATGCATACAGCAGCACGGGTAATATCAGCGCCTTGTAGAGTGTGAGTTTGCTCTGGCGAAGGGTGGCCTCGCTTTTGAGCTGCTTACTCAGACCAAAGTATCATCTTTTGGGAAACACTATTCTCCTCCGGATTTCACAGCTGATGTTATTATGGCAGGCCTGAAGCCGCTTTGGTATGGCCCAATAATGTCATTGACCAATGGTTTCACTCGTTCACACAGCACGCTGGATAGCGCTTTATACGCGATGGGAAGGAGACTTATTCCTCTATAGTTTGCACATATCGTCATGGCTCCTTTTTTTGTGCACGGGACACAGGATGCTGAGGTTCCAATCATTGGGCATGCATTCCTCTAGCCAACTTGTACAAATCAGCTAGTGACTGCTCCTGACCAGGGGTTTCTGGGGTATCTTCTTCACCGCCACGATTTTGTAATGATTTCAAAGCCAGTGTTAATAACCTTAATTTAATTTCAAGATTTTCTAAATCCTGAAACGAATGTAAATGCACTATTATTAATAGAACTTGAAATTACTCAGATTCTGGAACACAACTATTGTAGCATGGCTTCTTTTTTAGTGTTGCCACTTGTCAACCTAATTAATACAACTCTGTATTTATGCCGAACCGTTCATGCTCAGCGCATTCACTAGAAATCTATCGTTTTTTTTTGAAGTTGCGAAAAGTTTGCTATTGAAATGTGTGCAATTTGTTAATAATTAATTTGTTTGTGTAAATATCTGTATATAATAAGTGTTGTAATATTTCATAAGTTTGTAATACTTATGTTAAACTTGAACTTTTCGAGCAAGGGTAAGCTCTTCGTGGAGAGAGTGGTTGGCGATCCTCTGCATTCAAAATATATGCGGTACCAGCTGATAGTATCTCGATCCAATTTGATTCAACGATATTCAAAATGAGACTTCAAATATGGTAAGTCCATTTTATTACCTTTTTTATTGCACAAAGGCGATGAAGAAGATCGTATGATAAACGTTTCTACGACAGTGGATTCTACGGCCTGAATGTTACACGACCAAAGCCTGTCACCCCAGTTCATTGTGTGTGTGGGGATCCAAGAGTTTTTAACGCTACGAAATATTTATACTATATTCAGTAGTGTTGGCGGGTTATTGGGGATACCATTTGTATTTTGTTTTTGAAAAATATTCAGGCTGAATCTCAGTTTGTTGTTTTAATGAAAAACAAATGTTTATTAAGGGGGAATGTATGGCATTGTCCGCTGAGGGATATACTGATTCTCATAGCTTAATTAACTGAATCGATCTATATGTATCCGTCCGTCAATTATAATTTGTCACGCAATTCCGTTCAGTTCTGACCGACAATCGTTCACCCGAGTATCTCGAAATATAACGGTTCTGATATAATGATTTGTTAATAAGGTATTTTTATACCCTCTGTCTTATGGCTAATGAGGGTATATACACTTTGATAGCCTCATACGAAAAATATGACGACGTCAAAAATTCGCAAAATATTGTTTTTAGACCCCATATTTCTTGGGATTAAATCCGTTTTAGTGTCCGTTTCAGTTTCATTTGGAGTCCCAGCATCCGATTCAAACCATTTTCTAAGATATGGGAGGGGCCCACATTAGACGTATAGTCCACATTACCGGAAGTTACTCTACATTTCCCCACATAAAATGTATATCACTGTAATCAGCTTTAGGAGGACTACTTACGGTAAAAATTTCAAAATGATCCGAGTGGAGCCCCATAAACTTGACTTGTTCCAATAATTTAGTAACATTTAGAACACATTAGTATGAATTTCCAAAACTCCTACATAGCCCAATTCTACACCAAACAGCTTCCAATCAAAGGATAGACTACAATTTTCCTTTTCCAAAATGGTGCGATTTGTGGAAGTATCTGGAAAGAAATTCTGTCGCGTAGCCGGTGTTGGTATCTGTCCATAAGAGAAAGTCTTAAATCCCCGGCCAAAGGCCGTTCACATACAAAACTGTTATTTAACAGAAGATACTGTCGCGAAGCCGGTGTTGGTATCTGTCCATAGGAGAAAGTCTTAACTCCTCGGCCGAAGGCCTGCAATCCAAAAAACTGTTCTATTTAAAAGTATATTCTATCCTGTAGAAAGAATTCCCTTGCTTTTATAGGGTTCTAAGGTTTATATCTTTTGATCCTTAAGTGATATAGACATATATCGCACCATTTTGAAAAGGGAAAAGGTGTAGTCTATCATTTGAGTCAAGATTTAGGGAGTTTTTCAAAAAAAATCGAGACCCAAAACCCAGTTTTTTAATGTATATCCATAACGGTTTGAGATAACCCCTTCACCGGAACCGGGAATAACTGAGTACCCGAACTTCCGGCTCTAATAACCGGGTGATCAGGTACGTCCCCCAAGAAAAAAATATATTCCCATAATTAGGGTAAAAATACCTACCTCAGGAAAAAAATGTTCAAAAAAATCTGATCGTTTTTACGAAACAGTTGTTCCCAAATACACTTTACGGACACCTCTCAGATCATTTGTAAAATATATTACAACAACCAACAATTAGGCTCCAAATTTCCCAAGACACCCCCACTTTTTATTAAATAAAAATACCACTCCGAAACGTTTGAAATTTTTCCAGATAGTGCATTTAAGCCAAATATATATTTTTTATATTTTATTATATCGATCGTCATAGCTCTTCTAGCTTCGATTCTGTCCATTGTTCCGTTTTTCTGTTCACTAACTATGAACCGAATATGTCGAAATATTACTGTTCTGACCAAAGACAATATTTATATAATGATTGTTAATATTTAGGGGGGACAACAACCGGTGGGTTTTGTCAGTTTTCTAGCCACTCTAGAGGCCAAAAGTATGACTCTAATATTTCGAAATTATAATCGGGCGAGGCTGTATATGAAAAAATATAAAATTTGCATTCAATGGCGTATATGTATTCCTAGCGCATAAACAACAAAATTTTTGTTAATTTCAATACAAAACCTTGTAGAAAATCTTCAATAATAAAGCACAGTGCAATTATTACTATGAGTTACAATGGAAAAATAACTTCATTATATCTACCCTCCCTACAAAGATTGAGGGATAAAAAAAGGTATTGCATATTTGTATCTTCATATCAACAATATCTAAAATTTTATCAATTCCCTGCTATAAAAAACACACACAAACAACGTATAACAAATTGATTTGCCTTTGCTGCAATTTGTCGCAATTTAAATCACTTCTAATTTATGCAAACAAATAGATAAATAATGTGTTGAAATCAGTCAGCTATTCATTTCTCTATTGTTTATGATGGCTGGCTGGTGTGTGCAGGGATATCGATAACTTAATTACAATGTTGTTAGATAGATATTTTACAAATTTGACAACCTATAATTAATAATAAAAAACAACAACAACTAACTATTTTTTAATAAAACATTTGGTTCTTTATTGTTTTAAGTACATTTCGAATAAACATTAAAAAAAAGAAGAAAAAAACAATCTGTACAAACTAAAATTTACAAGAAAAAAAAAATATACATGGTAATAAAAACAATAAAAAATAATAATTACAATAACAATAAGTACTGGTTAAAAAATATTTCGGATTTTCCCACTATGTATTTTATTTAAGCGGTAAAGTGTGTTGGAAAATCAACTTTGTTTTTGTAGTTTATAGGTGGGTAAGAAGGGCACATGATACGTCCATTTCCAGCTGTAAGAAAATAAAGCGAACACAATTTTATTTATTAAATTGTTATTAATTTAAAATTTACGAAAATATTATAAACATTTTAAATTATATTTAGCTATATACAATGGAAGAGAATACAATAAACTAAAAATGTTGAGTAAGTCCCTTAACGTTTTTATCTTTTCAGAGCAACTTTCTGTTTGCCATTTTCATAAAGTAAAAATTACATTTTAACGCGGTGTATTTATTTAATTTACAGCACCATGGAAGAGGTGTAGTCTATCATTTGAGTCAAGATTGGAGACGGACCATAATGGAACCAAGTTCAACTTTTAGGGAGTTTTTCAAAACAAATCGAGACCCAAAACCCAGTTTTTTTTAATGTATATCCATAACGTTTTGAGATAACCCCTTCACCGGAACCGGGAATAACTGAGTACCCGAACTTCCGGCTCTAATAACCGGGTGATCAGGTACGTCCCCCAAGAAAAAAATATATTCCCATAATTAGGGTAAAAATACCTACCTCAGGAAAAAAATGTTCAAAAAAATCTGATCGTTTTTACGAAACTAGAGTTGTTCCCAAATACACTTTACGGACACCTCTCAGATCATTTGTACCGTAAGTAGCCGTTCTGATGCTGATTACAACAACATAATTTATTTTGGGGCGGAAATCAATACTTCCCGAGATATGGGGCTCCAAATTTCCCAAGACACCCCCACTTTTTATTAAATATCTTTAAGAATACCACTCCGAAACGTTTGAAATTTTTCTACAGATAGTGCATTTAAGCCATTTGTAACTCTACGAAATATATATTTTTATATTTTATTATATCGATCGTCATAGCTCTTCTAGCTTCGATTCTGTCCATTGTTCCGTTTTTCTGTTCACTAACTATGAACCGAATATCTCGAAATATTACTGTTCTGACCAAAGACAATATCTATATAATGATTGTTAATATTTAGGGGGGACAACAACCGGTGGGTTTTGTCAGTTTTCTAGCCACTCTAGAGGCCAAAAGTATGACTCTAATATTTCGAAATTATAATCGGGCGAGGCTGTATATGAAAAAATATAAAATTTGCATTCAATGGCGTATATGTATTCCTAGCGCATAAACAACAAAATTTTTGTTAATTTCAATACAAAACCTTGTAGAAAATCTTCAATAATAAAGCACAGTGCAATTATTACTATGAGTTACAATGGAAAAATAACTTCATTATATCTACCCTCCCTACTAAGATTGAGGGATAAAAAAAGGTATTGCATATTTGTATCTTCATATCAACAATATCTAAAATTTTATCAATTCCCTGCTATAAAAAACACACACAAACAACGTATAACAAATTGATTTGCCTTTGCTGCAATTTGTCGCAATTTAAATCACTTCTAATTTATGCAAACAAATAGATAAATAATGTGTTGAAATCAGTCAGCTATTCATTTCTCTATTGTTTATGATGGCTGGCTGGTGTGTGCAGGGATATCGATAACTTAATTACAATGTTGTTAGATAGATATTTTACAAATTTGACAACCTATAATTAATAATAAAAAACAACAACAACTAACTATTTTTTAATAAAACATTTGGTTCTTTATTGTTTTAAGTACATTTCGAATAAACATTTCAAAAAGAAAAAAAAAACAATCTGTACAAACTAAAATTTACAAGAAAAAAAAAATATACATGGTAATAAAAACAATAAAAAATAATAATTACAATAACAATAAGTACTGGTTAAAAAATATTTCGGATTTTCCCACTATGTATTTTATTTAAGCGGTAAAGTGTGTTGGAAAATCAACTTTGTTTTTGTAGTTTATAGGTGGGTAAGAAGGGCACATGATACGTCCATTTCCAGCTGTAAGAAAAGAAAGCGAACACAATTTTATTTATTAAATTGTTATTAACTTAAAATTTACGAAAATAGTATAAACATTTTAAATTATATTTAGCTATATACAATGGAAGAGAATACAATAAACTAAAAATGTTGAGTAAGTCCCTTAACGTTTTTATCTTTTCAGAGCAACTTTCTGTTTGCCATTTTCATAAAGTAAAAATTACATTTTAACGCGGTGTATTTATTTAATTTACAGCACCATGGAATTGGTGCAATTTGTACTTTCTATTTTTCTTATTGTTTGCAAAACACAAACATGAGTTTTTAATTTTCTTGTTTTTGAGGGTTCTGCAGCCTTATCAAGTGCTTGGTGCAATATAAACCCGCAAATAATGACATACAACGTCGTTGTCGATTGTCGATGCATCATATATAATTTATTATATTTGTTTTAAAAAGACTAGTGGTTTTGTTCACATCTTTCCATGACGTAGGAATACGATATTGTAAAAGAATAATAAAAAAATTTCAATTCTAAAAATATTCCACAATGAATGAAAATAACTTGCGTTTATCTTTCTTTTTTCCTAGATGTGCCCGTGGATTTTCAAAAAGAAGATTTTTTTCAAGAACTATGCAAGGCATCGATTTTAAAAGCATACTTTTTTCAAGGCCTTTATAAGAATATAATAAGGCGTGGATTTTAAAAGACGACTTTTTTTAAGGCCTATATAAGGCGTGGTCATTTTTTCAAGGCCTATATAAGGCGCGGATTTTAAAAGAAGACTTTTTTTCAAAGCCTATAAAAGGCGTGGATTTTAAAATAAGGCTTTTTTCAAAGCCTTTATAAGGCGTGGATTTTAAAAGAAGACTTTTTTCAAGGCCTATATAAGGCGTGGGTTTTAAAAGAAGACTTTTTCAAGGCCTATATAAGGCGTGGGTTTTAAAATAATACTTTTTTTTAAAAGAAGATGTTTTTCAAGGCCTATATAAGGCGTGGATTTTAAAATAAGGCTTTTTTCAAGACCTATATATGGCGTGGATTTTAAAAGATGACTTTTTTCAAAGCCTTTATAAGGCGTGGATTTTAAAAGAAGACTTTTTTCAAGGCCTATATAAGGCGTGGGTTTTAAAAGAATACTTTTTTCAAGGCCTATATAAGGCCTGAGTATTAAAAGAAGACTTGTTTCAAGGCTTATATAAGGCGTGGGTTTTAAAAGAAGACTTTTTTCAAGGCCTATATAAGGCGTGGATTTTAAAAGAATACTTTTTTCAAGGCCTATATAAGGGGTGAGTTTTAAAAGAAGACTTGTTTTAAGGCTTATATAAGGCGTGGGTTTTAAAAGAAGACTTTTTTCAAGGCCTATATAAGGCGTGGGTTTTAAAAGAAGACTTTTTTCAAGGCCTATATAAGGCGTGGATTTTAAAAGAAGCCTTTTTTTCAAGGCCTATATAAGGCGTGGATTTTAAAAGAAGACTCTTTTCAAGACCTATATAAGGCGTGGATTTTAAAAGAAGACTTTTTTCAAGACCTATATAAGGCGTGGATTTTAAAAGAAGACTCTTTTCAAGACCTATATAAGGCGTGGATTTTAAAAGAAGACTTTTTTCAAGACCTATATAAGGCGTGGATTTTAAAAGAAGACTTTTCAAGACCTATATAAGGCGTGGATTTTAAAATAATATTTTTTCAGAGACCTCCACACCAAAAAGGTGTGCATTTTTTAAGAATATTTTTAAGGATTTTTTTTTCAAGGACCTCCACACCAAAAAGGCTTGAATTTTTAAGGAATATTTTTTCAAGGACCTCTCTACACCAAAAAGGCGTTAATTTTTAAGCAATATTTTTTCAGGAATGCCCACACCAAAAAGGCGTGGGTGTTTAAAGAATATTGTTTAAAAATCCATGCCTTTAGAAGCACTCTAAAAATATTCTTTTAATAATCCATGCCTTCAGAAGTCCTCGAAGAAATATTCTTTTAATAATCCATGCCTTTAGAAGTCCTTTAAAAAATACACGCCTTTTGAAGTCCTTTAAAAAATATTCTTTAAAAAATACAAGCCTTTAGAAGTCCTCCAAAAAATTCTTTAAAAAATACACGCCTTTAGAAGTCCTCCAAAAAATCCTTTAAAAAATACACGTCTTTAGAAGTCCTCCAAAAAATTCTTTAAAAAATCCACGCCTTTTTAGAAGTCTTTGCAAAAAATATTCTTTAAAAAATCCACACCATTTTAGAAGTCTTCGCAAAAACTATTCTTTAAAAACTGCACGCTCTTAGCAGTCCTGCAAAAAAATTAAAAAATCCAAGCCTTTAGAAGTCCTCCAAAAAATATTCTTTAAAAAATCCACGCTTTTAGAAGTCCTCCAAAAAATATTCTTCAAAATATTCTCGCTTATAGACTTCGAGGTCCTTGAAAAAAATAACCTTTAAAAATACTCGCTTATTGTTCTGATTTTGCTATGAAAAAAATCCAAAAGCTGTCTTTCATCCCTTCAAAAAAATTGCATTGACTTACCGTCTCAGAGTCTCCATGCCATAGGGGAAATCATAATCGGTGGCAGTGCCATCATTTATGTTATCATCACCCAGAGGCATTTCGTTGGCCCAATCAACAAGACCTCTCTCCTTGGGGGTACCTAAGAATACATAACAAATATTTTTTTATTAATAAGAAGCCGCATTAAACTATCTCCTCCTCCTTACCCGGTATTACATTATCCAAAAAGCAACCCAACAGGCCACCAACTAAAATTGTCGTACCCAAAAGCACCGTTAATGTTGAATCCACTGTTTCATTACCCGTCTGGATAGCCGTTGGATGTTGCTGGATCCATTTGCACAATACCATGGGAAAGAATATCGACAGACCCAATATATAGAGATTACGTGCCGAACGTAAGTCAACATATTGCAGGGTGGATAAGCCAAAGGCAACAATCATACCGAACATAACACAGAATATACCACCCACCACGGAGTCGGGGATGAGGATAAATACGGCACCAAATTTCCCAATGACACCTTGGAGAATCATTATAAAGGCAGCCCATTGTATGACACGACGGGAACCGATCTGAAAAGAGTGATAAGAAATATTATTAAAATATGGAGTAGTATAGTTTGCAATTTAATTGAAATCGGCCTTAATGGCTTCAAATTGCATTTTTGGAATAAATAAATAAAATAAATAAAATTAATTCAAAAATTGAATCGGATCCATTGTTCGATTTTTATCTCGTATTTAAATTGATATTTTCCGATTGGTCCCACATAATTTTTTTGCTTATCAATATTTCCATAAATTTAATCAATATAAATTATTCGTTCTTTTGGTAATAACGTTTGTTGTGAGCCTATCGAAGGTATCGACCGATTATCAAAACCTTATCTAAACTGAGAGCGGTATGGTAAACGTCATAAACGATTGGTAAATTTAGTGTCATAATTGCCTATTAATTGACTTACCTTGGTGACACCGATAGCACCAACATTCTCACCAAATGTGTTTGTGCCATTACCCGCACCCCAGAGGCCAGCCAAGACGGTGCCTAAACCCTCAGTACCAATGCCACGATTGATAGCATGTAGGGGCGGTGATTGGGCGCCTGTAATATAAAAAGATTTTTGAAATAAATTTTCATAGGGGGAAAATATTATTTTAATATCGGAATCCTTGAAAAAATATACTTTCAAATCTAAAATGTTCGATTTTTATTCGGAATGTCCTTGAAAAAATACACTTTCAAAATCTGAAATGTTCGATTTTTATTCGGAATGTCCTTGAAAAAATACACTTTCAAAATCTGAAAAGTTCGATATTTAGTCGGAATGTCCTTGAAAAAATATTCTTTAAAAAATCCACGCCTTTGGTAGTCTTCGAAAAAGTCTTCTTTAAAAAATCCACGCATTTGGTAGTCTTCGAAAAAGTCTTCTTTAAAAAATCCACGCCATTGGTAGTCTTCGAAAAAGTCTTCTTTAAAAAATTAACGCCTTTGGTAGTCTTCGAAAAAGTCTTCTTTAAAAAATCCACGCTATTGGTAGTCTTCCAAAAAGACTTCTTTAAAAAATTCACGCCATTGGTAGTCTTCGAAAAAGTATTCTTTAAAAAATCCACGCCTTTGGTAGTCTTCGAAAAAGTCTTCTTTAAAAAATCCACGCCATTGGTAGTCTTCGAAAAAGTCTTCTTTAAAAAATCCACGCCATTGTTAGTCTTCGAAAAAGTCTTCTTTAAAAAATCCACGCCATTGTTAGTCTTCGAAAAAGTCTTCTTTAAAAAATCCACGCCTTTGGTAGTCTTCGAAAAAGTCTTCTTTAAAAAATCCACGCCTTGGTAGTCTTCGAAAAAGTCTTCTTTAAAAAATCCACGCCTTTGGTAGTCTTCGAAAAAGTCTTCTTTAAAAAATCCACGCCTTTGGTAGTCTTCGAAAAAGTTTTCTTTAAAAAATTCAGCCTTCGAAAAATATTCCATGTCTGCAGGTTATTGAAAAATATTCATTTTTGACTTACCCGACATTTGTGAGACAGTTGGATAATAACTTAACGATTCCACGGTACAAGCCAGTACACCAGCCAACATGCCCAATACCCCGGACAGGGTGACCGAAGGTACACCAAATTGACCAGGATAGGGAATATAAAACCATTTGGCATTTGTTAAGACCTTCAAGCGAACATCCGTTCTCGAGGGATGACCTTCTTCGAAGACATTTGTCAGGGTTAAAATACCACAAAGACCCCACATAATCATAATGGTTAAGAGGACCTGACAGGATTATAAGAAGGATCAAATTAAATGTGTTTTTGAGGTAAGTTTTCTTACTTACCGGAAATAGTCGAAACAGTAAGAAGGGCCTAAACTCAATGCCATGTCCCTTCCGATATGCCGGCACCGGGATGGCAACATTTGACATTATTTGGGAGAATAGCGTTAGCATGGCCGTGGTTCCCACCGCAATGCCCCAGTGCTTCGAAGCCGTTTCAGCGGCATGCTCAAATAGTGTCAGCCCCACCAACGATACCGTCGGCACTATGGTCAGTGGCGTTACAAAACGTAAAATTTTCCCCACCAAACCGGTGTAACCCAAAATAACCTGTACCATAGCCGATACCGCTATAGCTCCCGATAACTCCCGCATACGTATTTGCCACAACTCTTGCCGTGAATCATCGTCCATTGCCTCTATTTCACTTTCCGGTGGACATTTCCACTGTGGTAATGCCAAAATAGCCAAGGTGGGCACCAAAAATGATATCGTGCCACCTTGAACTATTGGCAGTCGGACACCCCATGTTGCTTGAAAATAGGTAACAATACCGGTGACAAAAATCATTGTCGATATGATAATGCCACGATTTGGATCCTCATCGGACATACAGAGGGCGGGTGTTAAAATGAAAGGTATTGAGACAATGGCACCGATCATTGTCAGATAATGTTGAAATGCCAGGAAAATACTCAGATACCATGGTGGATTATCGTTGATTCCGTATAGCAATTTGTTCGTCTCTTTACTCTTGTTACCATTTGCTTTATTTTCGAGATCATTTGTGGATTTACCATCCAGCGTTGTGACCTAGAAGAGAAAAAATGGGGAAATGATGAAAAGCCACACAGTTATGGGTCTAAAGGTCCTTGGAAAAAATAATCTGTAAAAATCCTTGCTTATTGGTCTTAAGGTCCTTGAAAAAATATTCTTTAAAAATCCTTGCTTATTGGTCTTAAGGTCCTTGAAAAAATATTCTTTAAAAATCCACGGTTATTGGTCTGAAGGTCCTTGGAAAATATAATCTGTAAAAATCCTTGTTTATTGGTTTGAAGGTCTTTGGAATAATAATCTGTAAAAATCCACGCTTATTGGTCTTGAGGTCCTTGGAATAATAATCTGTAAAAATCCACGCTTATTGGTCTTAAGGTCCTTGGAAAAAATTAAAATCCACGCATATTGGTCTTGAAGTCCTTAAAAAAATATTATTTCAAAAATCCACGTTTATTGGTCTTGAGGTCCTTGGAAAATATTCCTTAGAAATCCACGCCTATAGAACTGGAGGTGTTTGAGAAAAAAATATTTTTTTTAAAAAAATCAACGCTTTTTGGCGTATCTTGAAATATCAACTCTTGCGTCTGATGAAGAAATTGTGAAAAAATGTATTTATTTTTTTTTTCGAACTTATAGTGGTGATTTATTTCACACATATTTAGAACAATCGACATTTTTTCCTCTGAGAACAGACACACACACACACTTATATTAAAAAAGATTCTGAGGCGAAATAAAATTAATCATTATTTTCTAAAATATGTCTACACACATACCTATCTACCCAGGTAACTATCAACTTTGTTGTGTCTATCTCGAATACTTCGAGATTCCGTAACACTATTTTTTCTTTCTTCTGTAATTAGTATTAATTTATTACTAAATTAAAATTGTTTTCATCGAATTAATGCACAAATTGGGTGTTTTTTTATTAACGAGTTTGTGAAAAATTACCGCTCACTTCGTCACGAGCATCTGTCAACACCGATCAGAAGTGTCGTAGACGACAGGTAGGTAAATGGTGAACAGCATGCAAACTATAGGTAGAGAAATATTATAGCACAATCTAATAGGATTGGATTTGGATTTTTAAGGAATATTTTTCAAGGACTAAACAAGGCGTGGATTTTTTAAGGCTTATCGTGATCCCTCTTACATCTCAATTGTGGACACTGACCTCCCCGCGGTGTCACCTAGGATAGCTATTTTCATCACTTTATTGAAAAAGTGTGCTGATATGTGCCGCGAGTTCACCCATAAGAACTTTAAAAAAATGGGTTGAGGCGTCGGTTTAGTTGCCCACACTCGGAAAACCCCTCCTCCTACGGAAGACAAAGATGAGCAGACCAAAGTCATATTTTATGAGCGCCTAGAAACAGCATATGATCGCTGTCCTGGCCATGAAATTAAAATTCTGGTAGGAGCTTTTAATGCAAAAAAATCAGCCTTCATGAAGAAACATCTGACAACGGCATGAGGTTGATTGACTTCGCGGCAGCAGAAAACATGGTAGTTAGCAGCACCATATTCAAGCATCTCGATAAACAAGGCCACGTGTTTTCAGAAGAAAAACGTGAGCGTGAGCAAATCGAGATGTACAAGAGTCAGAATGAAGTCCGAAAATTATACCAACTGGTAAAACAACAAATCGAAGACTCTGGCGCAGGCACATCCTCTTGTAGAGATGAAGAAGGAAACCTGGTGACAGATACAGACAGCGTGTTGAGGATCTGGAAGGAGCATTTTTAAAAGCTTCTGGTATCAAATAGTGGCGGTGAAGAAGATACTTCAGAACCAATAAGAGATGATGTTATAGAGTGTATACCACCTAGCCAAGATGAGTTCATAAAAGCAATTAAAAGAATAATAAAGCAGCATGATTACCAGCCGAACTATTCAAGATCGGTGGCCAGATGCATGTCAGGAGCATCCATCAGCTGATTACTACAATTTGACTAGAGGAATACATGCCCAATTATTGGAACCTCAACATTCTGTGCCCCGTGCACAAAAAAAGGAGGCAATACGATATGTGCCAACTATAGAGGAATAAGTCTCCTTCCCATCGCATATAAAGTGCTATCCAGTGTGCTGTGTGAACGATTGAAGCCAATGGTCACATCGGCACATTCCACCAATTCGTCGACTATAAAGCCGCATTCGACAGCCCTATCCGTTCAGAGCTGTTTAAAGTCATGTCTTCGTTTAGCATTCGTGCAAAATTAATTCGGCTATGCAGGATAACTTTAAGTGGTACAAGCAGGGATGCGAAACGAAATTATTCAAATTGTACTGGCTTTCAATAAAAAGTGTACTTTTTTCAGTCCGATTGTACTTTTTATATACTTTTAAATAAAATTTTTATTGTTATTAACAATTAATAAAAACATACTTAAAAAATTAATTAAGATTTGAAGCAGTCGAAGTATGTATTATGTTCCTTTCTTTGGTTTTAGTTATATATTGATATGAAAATACCCTTTCCATATTTGTAGATTCTCTTCTCTATAAAATTTGTGATATATAAGGAAACATATCTTCGTTTAGTTCATTTTTGACTTCAGTCACCTTTGACCCACAAGTGCATATATTGTCGTTTTTGAAGACTTAATAATTTCTACATGCATTCTGGCACCCTCAGACTGCATTTCTATTTTTATATTATTTATGATTTTTGTACATATGCAAGAACAAAAATAACAGTAACCAGTAAGGAAAGTAGTAAAGTCGGTCGGCGCCGACTATATGATACCTTTCACAACTTTGTGTATATTCAACAGATAGATCCTAACAGACATCGAATTTTTGAAGGATCATTAACATGGAAATGGATCCTTAAACATGTCATCCTGCACATTTTGAGATCCTGGTGTATCATGTACTTGGGTCTTTGGTGAATCATTGACTTAAAATCGTACGAAACTATATATAGGAGCTATATCTAAATAAAAACCGATTTTAACTAAACTTGCCACACGTTATGTTATAGTAACTTCAGTACGTAGCGCTAAATCTTGTGCCGATTGGACCCACTTTGGTGAAGCATTTATATCCAACTTCTAGGTTATACTAACTTCAGTACGTTGTGCAAAATTTGAAACTTAACACACATATTTCTAGACCTAATTCAGTACACTATGCCAAATTTAAAGCAAATCGATACATATATATATAGGGACTTTGGTACACCAATTACATTAAATAGGACGAAAATATATATGGGAGCTATATCTAAATCTAGACCGATTTTCAGGAAACTTCACATACATCGTTCTAGACCTAATTCATTACGCTATGCCAAATTTCGAGCAATTCGAAATATATATAGGGACTTTGGTACACCATTTACATTAAATCGGACAAAAAAATATATGGGAACTATATCTAAATCTGAACCGATTTCAATAGGGTTCGTCCTTAGGCCAAATAAGTGACCTATGCCAAATTTTATCCAATTCGGATCATGAATGCAACCTGCACTTTGTTTACAATTTAACATGGACAAACAGACGGACGGAGATGCATAAATCGACTTAAAAAGTGATTCTATGCTTATTTTCAAAAGGAACCATGTGTCTATCTCGTTTCCTTTTGCCTGTTACAAACATATGTACAAAGACATAATACCCTGTTCCACAGTGTTGTGAAGGGTTTAAAAAGGATTTGAAAATTCTGAAATAATAGAATCGAGCCTTAACTTTTGGGAATCAGCTTCAAAATCATTGAGTGTAAAATAATATTGAAGTGATTTCCACTGCGCCAAAATTGTTTCAATAACTTCTTGACGTGAAAGCCATCGAGTTGTTGAGTATTTAAAAACAACATGCATATCTGTACCGAAACATTCCTGAAATAATGAAAAATCATCTCTCTCATAGAACTGTTACAAAAATAATAATTAATATCTTTACTGAATTTATCAACCTGATCGGGAATTCTGAATTGGCATAGGACACTACGTTTAAACTGTGGCAAATTCATCCATTCTTAACGACGGCAGGGGATGGCGATCTATTTCATATTCTATGTTTAAGCACGTATAATACTTTGGGGTGCTATTGTACTTTTGACTTCCCAATAGTGCTAAAATTAGTACAATTGTACCAACTTTTGCATCCCTGGGTACAAGGTCAACAGTTAAAGTCGGAAAGTCAATACTGAACGAGGGTTAGGTGACCGTTAGTCGTGTGATCTTTTTAACATTCAGCTGGAAAAGGTCATACGAGACGCAAAGGTGAACAGAAATGGCAATATGTGCACATGTTACTCGCCTACACCGATGACATCGATATAATGGTTTGAACATTGCGAGCGGTAACAGCCACCTTTGGACAAATTGAGAAGGAGTCTGCCAAAGTGGGTCTGGCAGTAAATGGCGAGAAGACCAAGCTGATGGTATCACCGCGCAAGACGTCCAGTAGGCTCGGACCAACTACAGTTTAGAGGTAGTTAAAGATTTTATATACCTTGGTACCGCCATAAATAAAACGAATGATATCAGTTTTGAAATTGGGAGAATGATTGTGATGGCCAACAGATGCTACTATGATCTAAGTAAGCAGTTTAAAAACAAGGCCACCTCCCGTCAGACGAAACTCACACTTTACAACGCTGATACTGCCCGTGCTGTTATATAGATCTGAAACATGGATACTTGCGCAACAGATGAGACAGCTCTTGGGGGGTGTTTGAGAGAAAAATTCTCCGAAAGATATATGGCCCGATCTGCGTCGACAGTGAATATCGCCGTCGAATGAACCAAGTGTTGTACCAGCTATTCTCGGACATCGACATTGTTAGACGTATTTAGCTGCAGCGACTACTTTGGCTAGGTCATGTTGAGAGAATGGATGAAGATGCCCCCAGCCTAAACAATGCATGGATTTTTTTAGGAATATTTTCTCAAGGACCAAACAAGGCCTGGACTTTTTAAGAATATTTTTTGGGGGACTTCTAAGGGCGTGGATTTTTTTTTAATAACATTTTTTAAAGGACTAAAAAAGGCGTGGATTTTTTAAGGAAAATTTTTTTCAAGGACTAAACTAGGCATGGATTTTTTAAGGAATATTTATTCAGGACTTCTTTAGGCGTGGACTTTTTAGATAATATTTTTTAAGAACTACTTTAGGGCTATAGTTTTTAAGCTTATGGCCTGGATTTTTTAAAAAATATTTTTTCAAAGACTACTTTAGACGTGGATTTAAAAAATATATATTTTTTGGTCCTTAAAAAATCTACATCTGTCACTACTGCTATTTTCTCCAACACATCTATAAATGTCTCCATTATTTATTAAGGAATTCAAAGTAACCCACTAACGGCAACGAAGCAAATAAATTCCCGCTGTCGATTAAATATTGATAAACCAAAAACAACAACAAAATTATTTCGTTTTGATTTAAAACAGCTAAAATAAATAAAAAAACCAATGCATATTTAAGATTATATGACAGTTAATTAATGTAAATTTATGCCAAAAAATATTAAATAGTACCACTTGCTGCAAGTTGATATACGAGAGCTACTCGTAATACGTCGCCATCTAAATCCTCCCTCCCTTCCCTTTCCCTCAGCAATACTCTGATAAATGCATCCATCCATGGCGATTGTGGACAATATTTCCATAATTGACATTTGCTGCTGATTATTTAATGATGCTGGGTGAAGTTTTTTCTTTTTGTTGTAACTTGATTTAATAATAGTATTTATTTAAAAAGACAAGAGAGAATGATATCCCCTTACATATTATTAGAACGTACCCCCACCCCTCTTACGTTCCTTGCTGTCATCAACGAAAAAATGTAGAATTATATGTTCGGTTCGGTTTTGGCTTTCGTTAACAGATAATAAACATCGATTGTAACAATTTATTAACAATTAATATTAAGGCGTCGTTTCTTTCAAATCAAAACACAATTAAGTTGTTGATAAAATATTGACATAGCGGTCTGATGAGTGAGTGGTGGGCAACCGCCAGCATATTTTTAAATTTTAATTGACTTCGGCATATTTTATATGGGTTTTTATTCTCTCAGAGGTTTCATAATTTATTATTTGGTATATATTTCTATAGTACTTTAGAAAATAATTTAATAAAAATATTCTTTAAAAAATCCAAGCCTTTAGAAGTCTTCCACAAAAATATTCTTTAAAAAATCCGCGCCTTTAGAAATCTTCCACAAAAATATTCTTTAAAAAATCCACGCCTTTAGAAGTCTTCCACAAAAATATTCTTTAAAAAATCCACGCCTTTAGAAGTCTTCCACAAAAATATTCTTTAAAAAATCCACGCATTTCTTTAAAAAATTCACGCCTTTAGAAGTCTTCCAAAAAATATTCTATAAAAAATAAACGCCTTTCTTAAAAAAATCCACGCCTTTAGAAGTCTTCCACAAAAATATTTTTTAAAAAATCCACGCCGTGGAAGACTTCTTCCACAAAAATATTCTATAAAAAATCCACGCCTTTAGAAGTCTTCCCCAAAAATATTCTTTAAAAAATCCACGCTTTTAGAAGTCTTTCACAAAAATATTCTTTAAAAAATCCGCAACTTTAGAAGTCCTCTTTAAAAAATCCACGCCTTTAGAAGTGCTCCAAAAAATATTCTTTAAAAAGTCCTTGAAAAATATTTTTATAAAATCCACGCCTTTAGAAGTCCTATCCACAATCGAATCAATTAATTGATGAATTAAATACCCCCATATGAATCACTTTTATTTTATTTTTTGTTTCAATTTGAAAACTAAATTTTCAAAACTATTCCGTTGTATTTTTTATTTTCATTCAGCTTTTTAACACCTTTGTGTTTTTAATTTGTTTTCCTGGCATTCGAATCGTTCGAAAAATCGTCATAAGACAAAATTAAATTGGCGGCGTCAAGACGGCATTTGGCAAACTTACAGCAGCAGGAACTTGTGGGGCAACAGCAGCCGCCCCCTCGATAGTAACATTATTTAATTCCATTTTTAGAGGTCGAAGGTTTTATAGTCTGCACATTCTTTAAGACAAAAATTTCTTTTGCTGTTCTTTTTTCCTTTTCCTTTTTTTCTTCTTGTTATTTTTTATTTATTACACTTAGATAAAACTAATTAAAATCGACGACCACACGACAATGATAAAATTCCGAACCTAACGACCGATTCCTTTGAAGTGTCTTAACGAAATGACGATGAACATCTGAACTGAATATGGTTGATGGGGAAGGCAGCGATCAATCGATGCGCGACCCAACGAACAGAACAACTAACCCAGCAACCCTTCCGAGCCAAACGAAGATTTTTGTTGTCGTTTCTTTCTAATTTACTTCTGTGAGGTTTCACAAAGCAACTACAACTATTTGTTGTAGTTGCAATTGTTGTTTGGTTGTCGATGCCAATTAACGGGGCATCGTCACTGCGTCATTAAGCAAAAAAGAGCAGAGTCGACAGAAGAAAAGAACAAAATCGATAAAGGGAGTAGGCTGAAATCGCAAAGCGATAACCAACTCGGCAACGATGAGAGGGGCAATTGATCTTGCAGTATAGCAAGAACAAAAAATAACACGATTTTTTATCACAAAATAGTTTTAGTGGGTCTCTGATACCACTTGATTATTTTATTAAGTTATATCAAAAAAATCATCAACCTTCTCTAATGTGGTCACAGGTAGACACCTGTTTAATGGTGAGAAACTGTTATGTTTGTAACAGGCAAAGGGAAACGAGATAGACCCATAGTTCCTTTAGAGAATATGCCTAGAATCAATACAAAAATGTGTAAAAGTCATCAATTTTTTAACCGATTTTATTAGATTTTTCTCATTTTCGAAAACTTATTACACAAAAATGTCCCAGGTTCTTCCCCGTAATATAACAAAACTTATACGGATTGATATCATAATTTTATCGTACGGTCTGAAGAAAAATAAATTTTATCTTTTCATGCGTATTTTTTCACATTTCAACCACTGTAACTCAGCCAATCCTCAACCGATTTACCAAATATCTATCTTGTTTGAAAGGAAAAATTCTACTCTTCGAAAGAAAAGAAAAGAATTATAGGGTAAGTGCTCCTAATGTCGGCAAGTACCAGTACTCGGCATCAGTTGTATATAACTTCAAATAACTAAAAAATGCTTTCACTAAATATGAAAACTGGGTTAAGGAAACACACAACCCCCCCATTCTCGTTTTTTTTTAAGATTTTCAATGGGCTGGTAAATCAATACCAATGCTTGTTAAGATTTGTAACTTTGCACAAATATATTTGAAGATTTAAAATAGAAGAAAAATAATTTACAAAAAAATTTTGTAATTGTTTTGTTGTTGTTTTTTGTAATTAAAGAGAAGTCCTTATTTTTGATGGCGGGCATGATAACTCCTCACTGGAACATCGGAATCCGAAAATTCCAACGGTGTTAGAAAGAGTACATGTCTGGCTCTCGATCTAAAATTAACAAAATGGCGGACCTTTGAAAAAATATATTTATCGCTCTAATATTAAAAAAATGGCGGAACTTAGAAAAAATATTTTTCGAAAATCGCCGATTTTTGACCAAAAAACCAGTTAAAAAATAAGGAAGATATTCACCGATTGGCTTTATCCTAGTTCATACGATAGCTATACACTCACAGAGAAACGTGTAAAAATTTGGAGTCGATTGGGTTATTAGTTTTTGAGTATCGTGCCGGCCATTCGCAAAGAGAAAAACGCGTTTAAAGTCTGAGAAGCCCTTTAGTCGTCATTGGATGCTGACACAATAAATCGGCTATATCTTCAAGAGTTCTTGTGATTTTCACATGAAATTTTGTAAAGACATTCTTGAATTAGTGTAGATTCGAATTAAATCAAAAAAATTTTTGACCCGAGGCTGGGGGGTCCCTTTAAATAATCTTCAATAACATTGTCATCTATCTCTGTGTAAAATTTCATCGAGCTAAGTTCATTTATTAAGGCAGTAATTTGAGTTTTTCTCAATGTGGTTCTTTCACCACTATCGACAACACACGTTTCTTACGAAAAAATATTAAGCATGCCGTCTTTAAAATTATTATAAATTCTTCACCCGGATTTTTTATATACTTTTTAAGAACATTCCTAGGAACACTTTAAAATTTAAAATTATTAAGAAATATTTGCAATTATGATATTTTTATGGATGCCTTAGGAACAAAAAAATGGACGATTTTCCTATATTCGGCATAAAAGTCAGTTTAGAGTGGGTTTACACAATATGCATAGTTTTAATCTCAAACATATTTAACCTATAAAGTGAGTGTATTAGCCATGCCGTGTATTGAATAAATGTGTCCCAAAGCCGGCATCAAAATTTATTATTAAAAAAAATAATTCAAAATTTGTTTATGCCATCGGCAAGTAAACTAAATTTCGAATCAAATGAACCAAAATACAATATAGTGGAAATAATGCACCCGGAGTGAAAAATTTAAAATTCGTAAATCCTCAAAGTGCCGACGATTTGTACACTTACCCTATAAATCCGTTATAAAGTAAATAAGTTAATCGCGTTTCAAATTGAAAATATATGAGACCACGTTTTTCTCTACATTTACCATTATAAAACTAATTTTCGCCAGAAACGTCGGAAACCCACCCAAAACCATTAGGTTTTTGACAAAATACCTATTTCCATTAATGAATTTGGAAATTACGTATGCTTTACTGAAATCCATATAAAATCCATAAAAAAATTTTCTCCAAAAAGTTTAGAATTTTGTATTAGTTCTAGTAAGGAACAGACAGATATATGTAAAAATAATATGTATTTTTGAAAATAACGGTATATGGTAATAATATTCGAATAAATGATGTTTTCTACATTTTATACAGGTATATGACGTTTACACCTTTTTGACAGTCGAAAACCTAAAAATTCGTCATACGGACCATCCCTGCTCAAAACAGTATATTAGAATAATAATAATAATAATATATTCTAATAAAAGAGTAAAGTGATTGACTGACTGACTGATTTAACGATTCATCAACGCACAGACGAAACGGCTAAATATAGAATCTTAAAATTTTAGGTGAGTGTCACTCTTGGTCCAAATGTGACAGATAAGGCTAGGTTTTTGGAAATTCGTAGTAGAACGGTACGAAAAGTACTAAATATGGTATCATTTGTATTTGGCGAACCAGTAGAACTAGAACTATGAAATTTGGATTAAGGGTCACTGATGGAGTGTAGAATAGATGAATAGTTTGGAAATTTTTACTTATGTGTACGAAAAGTACTTAATCGTACTATAATTGGTACAATTTGGATTTGGGTGAACCGATAGAGCTGGAACAATGAAGTTTGGAGTTAAGATCATTGTAGGGATGTAGGATTAGGGTCAGGATTCAGTTTAACGAATTAATACTCATGGGTACAAAATTTGGTACAACTTTATTTTAGGTGAACCAATACAGCTAGAGTCATGAAATTTGGAGTCAGGATCACTGTTAAGGTGTAAGATTGAAATATGTAGGAAGTTTTATAAATTTGTACTAAATTTGGTACAATTTAAATTGTGGGTGTGGGCATGAAGGAAACTTTGGAAATTGGTACTATTGTGTACTAAATTTTGTACAGTTTGAATTGTGGGTGAACCGATAGTGTTGGAATCCTGAAACTTGGATTTTGTATCACTGTGGATGTGTTGGTTTGGGGTAAGAAGGGGGTTCGGGAAATTCCTACTACTTTGTACTAAATTTGGTACAATTTGAATTGTGGGTGAACTGATAGAGTTTGAATCCTGAAACTTGGATTTTGGATCACTGTGTGGGTGTTGGTTTGGGGGTACGAAAGAGGTTCTGGAAATTCGTACTACTTTGTACTAAATTTGGTACAATTTGTGGATGTGTAGAATTGGGGCATGTAGGAAGTTTTGGACACTTGCGGCACCCCACTACTCACAGACAACATACTATACACACAATTTTTACTACTAACATACTGTTTTCTATCACACAAATAATAGAACATAAGTCTACACGCGGATGAAGAAAATTTAAAGTCTTCGAAAAGTTTTTCGACCAACCCAGCGTGATTGATTTTATCAAACGCCTTTTCAAGGTCAGTGACAAGAGCACACAGCAACCTCCATCACTGACTCTTTTCCTGATGTTCTCTGTTAGACCAATTAAGAGGGATGTGGTACTACGATTGCATCGAATGCCGTACTGACTATCGTGCAAAGAGACGACTCGTCGAAGTAACCCATAATTTGTTTTTATATTAAATGTATGCCGTTCGATTATAATGATCGTTCAAGTAAACTCTACTCCTAATGGATGCACCAGTAACATCACACAACAAAATCGGACAGAGTTAAACTTGACAAGCACTGTCTTTCCTTTTGATATGTAACAGCAGTGGTTTATATCCCTAGGATGCATATCAATGCCGCACAGAGAAGACATTTTTACAACTAGTCTCTCAAAATTTTTAATGCCTTCAGGCAGACCACTAATAATTACGATAGACCTGTTTGAGCGTCTTCTGAGGATGTTCAAGAACATTTTTGGAGGACTTGTAAAGGCATGTATCTTTTAAGAATATTTTTTTGAAGGCTTCTAAAGGCGTGAATTTTTTAAATAATATGTTTAAAAGGCTATCCAATGCGTGGATTTTTTAAATAATATGTTTAAAAGGCTATCCAAGGCGTGGATTTTTTAAACAATATTTTTCAAAGGCTATCCAAGGCGTGGATTTTTTAAACAATATTTTTCAAAGGCTATCCAAGGCGTGGATTTTTTAAACAATATTTTTCAAAGGCTATCCAAGGCGTGGATTTTTTAAACAATATTTTTCAACGGCTATCCAAGACGTGGATTTTTTAAACAATATTTTTCAAAAGCTATCCAAGGCGTGGATTTTTTAAACAATATTTTTCAAAAGCTATCCAAGGCGTGGATTTTTTAAACAATATTTTTCAAAAGCTATCCAAGGCGTGGATTTTTTAAACAATATTTTTCAAAAGCTATCCAAGGCGTGGATTTTTTAAACAATATTTTTCAAAAGCTATCCAAGGCGTGGATTTTTTAAACAATATTTTTCAAAAGCTATCCAAGGCGTGGATTTTTTAAACAATATTTTTCAAAGGCTATCCAAGGCGTGGATTTTTTAAACAATATTTTTCAAAGGCTATCCAAGGCGTGGATTTTTTAAACAATATTTTTCAAAGGCTATTTTTAAAACCAAGGCTATCCAAGGCGTGGATTTTTTAAACAATATTTTTCAAAGGCTATCCAAGGCGTGGATTTTTTAAACAATATTTTTCAAAGGCTATCCAAGGCGTGGATTTTTTAAACAATATTTTTCAAAGGCTATCCAAGGCGTGGATTTTTTAAACAATATTTTTCAAAGGCTATCCAAGGCGTGGATTTTTTAAACAATATTTTTCAAAGGCTATCCAAGGCGTGGATTTTTTAAACAATATTTTTCAAAGGCTATCCAAGGCGTGGATTTTTTAAACAATATTTTTCAAAGGCTATCCAAGGCGTGGATTTTTTAAACAATATTTTTCAAAGGCTATCCAAGGCGTGGATTTTTTAAACAATATTTTTCAAAGGCTATCCAAGGCGTGGATTTTTTAAACAATATTTTTCAAAGGCTATCCAAGGCGTGGATTTTTTAAACAATATTTTTCAAAGGCTATCCAAGGCGTGGATTTTTTAAACAATATTTTTCAATCCAAGGCTATCCAAGGCGTGGATTTTTTAAACAATATTTTTCAAAGGCTATCCAAGGCGTGGATTTTTTAAACAATATTTTTCAAAGGCTATCCAAGGCGTGGATTTTTTAAACAATATTTTTCAAAGGCTATCCAAGGCGTGGATTTTTTAAACAATATTTTTCAAAGGCTATCCAAGGCGTGGATTTTTTAAACAATATTTTTCAAAGGCTATCCAAGGCGTGGATTTTTTAAACAATATTTTTCAAAAGCTATCCAAGGCGTGGGCGTGGATTTTTTAAACAATATTTTTCAAAAGCTATCCAAGGCGTGGATTTTTTAAACAATATTTTTCAAAAGCTATCCAAGGCGTGGATTTTTTAAACAATATTTTTCAAAAGCTATCCAAGGCGTGGATTTTTTAAACAATATTTTTCAAAAGCTATCCAAGGCGTGGATTTTTTAAACAATATTTTTCAAAAGCTATCCAAGGCGTGGATTTTTTAAACAATATTTTTCAAAAGCTATCCAAGGCGTGGATTTTTTAAACAATATTTTTCAAAAGCTATCCAAGGCGTGGATTTTTTAAACAATATTTTTCAAAAGCTATCCAAGGCGTGGATTTTTTAAACAATATTTTTCAAAAGCTATCCAAGGCGTGGATTTTTTAAACAATATTTTTCAAAAGCTATCCAAGGCGTGGATTTTTTAAACAATATTTTTCAAAAGCTATCCAAGGCGTGGATTTTTTAAACAATATTTTTCAAAAGCTATCCAAGGCGTGGATTTTTTAAACAATATTTTTCAAAAGCTATCCAAGGCGTGGATTTTTTAAACAATATTTTTCAAAAGCTATCCAAGGCGTGGATTTTTTAAACAATATTTTTCAAAAGCTATCCAAGGCGTGGATTTTTTAAACAATATTTTTCAAAAGCTATCCAAGGCGTGGATTTTTTAAACAATATTTTTCAAAAGCTATCCAAGGCGTGGATTTTTTAAACAATATTTTTCAAAAGCTATCCAAGGCGTGGATTTTTTAAACAATATTTTTCAAAAGCTATCCAAGGCGTGGATTTTTTAAACAATATTTTTCAAAAGCTATCCAAGGCGTGGATTTTTTAAACAATATTTTTCAAAAGCTATCCAAGGCGTGGATTTTTTAAACAATATTTTTCAAAGGCTATCCAAGGCGTGGATTTTTTAAACAATATTTTTCAAAAGCTATCCAAGGCGTGGATTTTTTAAACAATATTTTTCAAAAGCTATCCAAGGCGTGGATTTTTTAAACAATATTTTTCAAAAGCTATCCAAGGCGTGGATTTTTTAAACAATATTTTTCAAAAGCTATCCAAGGCGTGGATTTTTTAAACAATATTTTTCAAAAGCTATCCAAGGCGTGGATTTTTTAAACAATATTTTTCAAAAGCTATCCAAGGCGTGGATTTTTTAAACAATATTTTTCAAAAGCTATCCAAGGCGTGGATTTTTTAAACAATATTTTTCAAAAGCTATCCAAGGCGTGGATTTTTTAAACAATATTTTTCAAAAGCTATCCAAGGCGTGGATTTTTTAAACAATATTTTTCAAAAGCTATCCAAGGCGTGGATTTTTTAAACAATATTTTTCAAAAGCTATCCAAGGCGTGGATTTTTTAAACAATCACCCCTATTCCGTATGTCGTCGTCGACACGAAACGACGTCGAAGAGAGTCGTCTTTTTCAAATTGGTATTCCCTATGTCGTTGTCGACATTTATCGATAACTATTGAAACATTTTTGGTATTCCGTAACAATGTGTGACGACGACGATGTCGAAGATTTCTTCGTCATAGCTTTTGTTGACGACATTTTTTTTTAGAAATTAAAAAAAGAACATGACTGGACAAGAACAGGATACATCATTCTAGAATCTATTCAATACTTAATGCAAAATAAAGTGTAAATAAAGAAAAATATATGGGATCTATATATAAATCTGTACCGATTTTGACCAATATCAACAGGAATCGTCTATGCGCCAAATAAAATTTCATCCCAATTGGATGCACTTTTCCAAATTTCATCCCATTCGGATCATAATGGTGGCATGTAACTTGTTTAAAATAATACATGGATGGAGGGACATGCATAAATCGACTGAAAAATAATTTTATGTACATATATAATAAAAAGAAACTATGGGTCTATCTCGTTTCTTTTTGGTCATTGCAGACACATTTACCCTGTGCCACAGTGAAGTGACGGATACAAACACATTTTTGCCCAAAAATATGCAACAATTTTTTTGTTTTTATTGATATTATCGATAAATAGTCGACATCGTCGCATGAGTGTTACAGAATACCAAATCAGTGTCGAAGTGATGTCGATGTCGATGCGAAGTGATGTCGAAAGAGAAACGTCGTCGACAACTACGACGACATACGGAATAGGGGTGAATATTTTTTGCGTGGACTTCTAAAGGCATATAAGTTGCTTTATTATGCAGCTAAGAAATTAGTGAATTTAATACCTCTTCAAATATGCCAGATCAAAACTACTATATTTATTTAATTATTTTTTTGTTAATAATCAGCCATCTTTATTATTATATATTTTTTTTGTATAGGTATTATATTATTAATTATTTTTAAACAGCGACAAAGCACTGTGTTTTTACTTCTGTTTAAGTCTTGGCATAAAATATGCAATGAGAAAGAGTTTGTTGTTGATATATATATAGTATGTATGCTATATGTATTCGTCATGAATGAATATGGATGGCGGCGGGGTGTAAAAGAAAAAAATCAAATATAAGAAAAAAGAAGGAGAGGAAGGGTAGTTCTGGAAATCCTTTGTAGTGCAATAAATATGCAGGTATTTCTTTTATTGATTTTTTTGTGTGTTTTTATTTTTTTTATTAAACAACAAGTGTTGCCTTTTTTTAACGATCACCGATCGTTTGATTTTTTCATAGAGTTCCAATTGATGTTTTTTCTTTTGTAGTTTATTGAATAATATATTTGTTGTAGTTTGTTTTGTTTTTTTCTTTTTGTGGGGGAAGTAAAAAAACATTTTTTCTTTTAAATATGAAATAATAAAAAATAATAATAATGGTAATAATAATTAAGTTATAAAAAGAAGAAGCAAGAAAAAGAACATGCTGAGGCCAATCGAGAGAGGAAGAGAGAGAGAGAGAGAGTACTATAAAGTACATAATAATAATGATAAAAAAAATGTATTATTAATTACTAAGCATGATATAATAAATTTGTTGTTATGAATCTACGTATGTATGTAGTAGTTATGTAGGTTTTATTTTCTATATATGCAATTAGTCGAATTCATTTTTGTTTGTTTTAGAAAAAAATATATATAATCTTTTTTGTTTTAAATTTCGTATCTTTTTTTGGGGTAGAGTTTGTGTATTCACAAAAATTATATATAGAGAATAAACAAGAAGGCAGAACAATAATGCACAATAGTGTGTGTGTGTGTTTGTGGTGTCTGTAAAAGAAAATGAGGAGTCTCATTTCAATTCATCATCCACATCATCATCATGTTGGGGGGTTGGGGTCGGGTTTGAAATGTGCTTCCTTTTCCTTAATCATCATAGTGCATGGTATTATCGGAACCGGCAAAGAACAACTGTTCCATAAGATCACCCACACATTTATATTCATTGGCATCCATGCCATCGGCATCTTCCTCCTCTGCAGCATTGATATCATCTCCGTCGTTATCGCCATCACCATCCTCCTCCCCATCATCATCATCGTCGTCGTCATCAACACCACCACCATCTGCTTCATTTTGTTGCTGGTCATCCCCCACGACCACCTTAGCTGTGGCCGAGGCCGACATTGTAGACTGCGGCAATACAGCCGCCGGCGAGTCACTATCCTCATCCATGGCACAGCTCATGTACGGTTGATTTGTGTTGATTTCCAGGGGTGCAAGGGGGGCACTGCCACTACACAATTGCGAACTCAACGATTCGACGGTGGTCTCCTCCGAACCTTCATTGGATTTGGTTTCCGCAATGGCACTGGCACTTGAACTGCTGGCATTTGTGCTGGTTGTGGAGATAATCGAACTGTCGGTTTGTTGTTTGGATGTGGCACCACCGCCGCTACCACTGGCTCCGCCGCCGCCACCACCTCCTCCACCATTGCTGCTGTTAATGCTGCTGCTGCCTCCTCCTGTGTTATTTGCACTTTCAGTCATGGCTGGTAGGGTTACATTGGGATTGAAGGGTTCATCCAAGTCCTCCAAGCCTTCGGGTACCTTCAATTTGGCCAACTCCTCACGCAAATGGCGATATTGTCTACGCAGCACCATGGAATTAAAGGAAATAGTACGGCTGCTACGCTCGTTATACTGGGGCTTACACAATTCCTCAATCCAGTTTTCAATTTGGGCACAAATTTCATTGCGTTTCAGCCAAAAGTGGGTGTGAATAACCTGAGAAGGAGGGAGGACATAACAAGAAGTTAAGATTCATTTGCTATCATTCAAAACTGATATATACTTACATCCCTAAAACATGGACTAGGATTACGTATTTGTTCCAGCATAGCCCAACGGACACAGGCCTGATAGATATTGCTATTGTATTCACGCGATGAATGTGTACCACTCGGGGTGCCACGGCTACGCTCAAACCCAGGCTCATTAAAATAGGGTTCAGGCACCAGAATCAGCGACTGTATCGAGACCAATACTTGAAGGAAACTGGATGTCTGAGCATTCCATTTCTCTTCGGGCCGTCCATGCCAGGTATTCAACACCGATAAGCAAACCTTACCATCATTATATAAATTCGGATTGAAACGTACCGAATGACGACCGGTCGTTTCCAAATTGATAAGCATTGGTAGATTTGGATAATCGGGTGGGAAGAACACATCGAATTCAAAGCAACCATTGGCATAGGGAGTATCGGCTGGGCCGGTTATGAGGACCTGCAAATAAAAAAAGTGACATTAAAAAAACCTAAGGACCTGATTTTATCCAAAGAAATAACCATCCTCAGGGCCTGAGGAACTTTTTTTCTATAGAAATAAATGTCCTCAGGGTCCCGAGGATTTTTTCTATAGAAATCAACCTCCTCAGGGACCTGAGGATTTATTTTTCACATAAAAATAAACGTCCTCAGAATCTTGAGGATTTTTTCTATAGAAATAAACGTCTTCAGGGACTTAAGGAATTTTTTTCTATAGAAATAAATATGAGGACTTGAGGATTTTTTTCTATAGAAATAAATATCCTCAGGGACCTGAGGAATTTTTTCTATGGAAATAAATGTCCTCAGGGACCTGAGGAATTTTTTTCTGTAGAAAAAAACGTCCACAGGGACCTGACGATTTTTTTCTATAGAAAAATCGTCCTCAGATCCCTGAGAACATTTATTTATATAGGAAAAATCCTCAGGTCTCCTAGGACATTTATATCTATAGAAAACATATAACCGTCTTTCGTTTTAGGTTAAACCTAGACACAAACACCATTTTCATTACCGGGACCATCCATATATACAAAATCATTAAGCTCGTGGTAATTTTCTAACAAGTTGGAGCGATTTGTTGCTACTTACCTTCATAACATCCAAACGATCGGTGTCACAACGTACAAACACCGAACTACTAAACGACAATGGCAAACTGGTGGAGAGGGTAACAGCTTCTTGGGCCAAACGTTTGACACGTGACGGATGATAACGATCACCGGCCATGCGTACCATTTTCTCAAAATGATGAGAGACAACAAAACGATAACCATTACTCTCGGCCTCCACAATCATGTCATATGTATCGAACTGCAGTTTCTTCATAACTGCCAAATAACGTTCTTCGATCGATTTACTTTGTAGAGGTCGTTCAAAGTCCATTGGCTGGCCTGATTCATTTGTGACGCTACCACCGGCCTGATTTGGTTGTTGCTGTTGACCAGCTGCTGCTGAACGTTGTGTGGTTTTTTGTACCAATACCGTAGTCTCTTGTATATCGGGTATAAGTAAGGCTAGGCCTTCATCATCACCGTCATCTATGTTAACGGTGACTTGTTGGGTTTGACCCTTAATGTTGGATTTTTTATTTAATCTGAAAAAAAAATAAAACAAAAACAATTAATTTTTGTTGTGTTTTAACAACAATATTGTGGCACCTACTTTAACCGTTTGGCATAGGTATCCACACAGGTTTTCATATTGCTCAGCAGTTCCGATATCGATGGTGAACTTTCACCCATATTCTGCGGCTGCAGCAGTGTCACCAGCTCCTGTGACAACGATATTGATCGCAATAGCTGTAATATGGCTCGATATAATGGAATGTGTCGGGTTATATCAAGTACGGAATCATTGCGTAAGTAGGAACTAAGCGCTGGAATGAGACACGATTGCTTCAGCAGTGTTAGAAATTCATTGGGAAGTTCATTCGAAGCATTCATCATTTCATGATAGGGCATTTCTTCGGGTGTTGGAATGCGATCGCCCGGATTTATATAACTGGCAAGGACCTGGAAAAACATTTTTTTTGAAAATTAATTATGTCTGAGTAAAAATTTATGTTAGCATGTTGTTATTACCTGTAGTAAAACAGTGACATGTTCTTCTTCGCTTTTTTGTCGCAGCAGAGCCTGTTCCACATTCCATGATTGTGTCGTGGAGCCTGTACCAAACCCGGTACCCTTGGCCCAATACATATGACCCTTATCGTCGGATGTTGCCATTGAGGCATCTTCACCTAAATTCATGGCTGGTTTGATACCGCCACCACCACTGCTACCATTACCGCCATTGTTTGTCTGAAATATTAGAAAAAATAGATGTTATAAGCAATATCCATCCGAACCAAGGATTCGGATATAGAGCTTCATTTTCCGCCGAATACTTTATATGATAGAAAAGTTAAAGATATGGAAATTGAAATCTGCGAACGAGGATTTTTTTCTATAGAAAAAGTGTCGTCAGGGACCTGAGGATTTGAGGGTCAAGAGGGTCTACACTCTTGCCGACAGTCTACCTCCATTCGGGAAAAATTATTATTAAAAAATCTTCCTTTATTGGTCCTTCGACCCTTGTCCAATATTGGCCCTTCGACTCTGGACAAATTATTATTAAAAAAATCCACGTTTATTGGCCCTTTGACTCTGGAAAAATTATTTTTAAAAAATCCAGCTATATTGGTCCTTCGACTCTTGACTAAATTGGAAAATTATTATTAAAAAATCTACGCCTTTTTGACCTTTTGAACCTTGACAAATATTGGTCCCTCTATGTTCAGATGTTGTATGTCCTCGAGAAGCACATCGATTTTTAACTTACAGAAAATTGTCAAAACCTATGAACAAACTTACCTCATTCTGGCAACTGCCCAATGAATAAACCGGAGAATGATGTGTAAATATACTCAAACAATTCAAGATCAAATGCATGGCACCAACATCAATAACCATACGACGCAACAGCATACCATCATCGGTTGTTAGCGGGGAACTATCCAAGAGCTGGCGGAAAACTTCAAAAGGCAATGTTGGCAATGTGGGAGCTAATGAAAGACTGTAAATATCATCTGAAAAAATCAACCAAATAGAAATCACAATTAATTTTATGCAGATTACCAAATTTCCAAAACCAAACTCACTTCCTTCTCCATCTCCGGTCACGCCCAATACCAAACGCAATAGACACTGAGCTCGCAATTTGTCGCGCAGCAAAACATCCGAATAGGCAGGAAGACGCAAAAACAATCCGAATGCGGCCAAAGAATGTTGTGGTACAGCGGTAATTGTTGCCTGTTTGGTTGTTGGTTCCGACAGTGGATCCTCCAAATCTTCATAGATATCATCGTTTGGTTCTAGCTTAACCCAATCGCTCATTGGTGGACTTTTTTCTTTTTCGGGGGCATTGTTTTGATGTTTACGTGCGGTGATTTCGGGATATACCGTGGGTAAATATTGTGCCAGCAGAGAGAGGCCACCACGGCTGGAGAAACGTTGCAGTGGAGATGGTAAAGGTTCCACGGAAGAGGCTTTAATAATGGTTGGTGGCTCATCACCGCTGCCGCCGGCTTCTGTTGCATGGCTTGATTTTCCAGAGATCTAAAAAATATAAATTTAAATTTGTAATTATTTTGTAACATTAATTATCAGAACCTATTCCTGCTTACCAATTCAAGATTTATGCATGGCTTAGCCAGCGAATGTCCTTTGCTTTGCAATGCCGCCAGTAGCTGTGATATTGTTGTATCACTGCCAATTTGTATTTCCGGATAATCGCGATGTACTAGCTGTACATAATTATTGGAGGAGTTTGTGGCAGCCGTAGCAGTATTGGTGGGTGTTAGAATATCTTCCAAATTGACAAGTTCTGAAAAAGAAAAAAATGCAGATCATCATTTTTTGTAATCATTCATCACAAGGATTCGATTTTCTTACTTGAGAAATTTGCCACCATGTCCTTATTCTCTTTATTGGCAGCAACCTGATTTTTAGCATCTTTGATACGTTTATCCTTGGCCGTTACACCGGCTGCCACACTTAAAATTTCCATACCATTCTCAAGGCCATTGAATGTTATTGTTATATCCTTATAGGGATCATTTTGATTTTTCTCACTGTCATCCTTGAATATATCACCCGGGACAATTGATGTTGTCGTTGTTGTTGTTGCGGCCACACCACTATCGTTGCGTCGATTTTCTAGTGGTAAGGGGGTAGAGGGGGCGAAATTTAAAAAAAAAAAATAGTTTTAAAAAGGCTTTTGAAAGTAAACAGTAAAAAAATTATTATTAAAAAATCCCCAATTATTGGTCCTTCGGCTCTGAATTATAACTTAAAAATAGACGCTTATTGGTACTTTGACCATTGAAAAATTTTGGTCCTTCGACTCTGGACAAAAATTATTATCAAAAAATTCAAGATTATTGGTCTCTTGAAAAATTTTGGCCTCTGGCAAAATTATAATTAAACAATCATGCCTATTTTGTCCTTCGACTCTGGAAATATTATTATTAAAAAATCAAAACTTATTCTGGTCCTTCGACACCTGAAAAATTATTATTAAAAAGAATCGGCTCGGAAAATATTATTACTAAAAAATCCACACTTATTGGTTCTTCAACCCCCATCGACTCTGAAAAAATATTATTAAAACATCCACGCTTATTGGTCCTTCGACCCTTCAAAAATATTGATCCTTCGACTCTGGAAAAATTATTATTAAAAAAATCCACGCTTATTGGTCCTTCGACCCTTGAAGAAGTAATTATTAATTGTTCCTTCGACTCTGGAATAATTATTATTGAAAAAACCACGCTTATTGGTCCTTCGACTTTGGAAAAATTAATATTATTCGACCCTTGAACTCGAATAGAATTATTATTAAAAATTCTCGCTTATTGATCCTTCGACGCTTTACAAATAGTGGTCCTTCGACCATTGGAAAATATTGTTTCTTCGACCCTGGAAAAAATTTAATAACAAATCCCCCTACTTATTGGTCCTTCGAACCTTGAGAAAAATTTCCCCGAAACACTCACCTGACAGACAATTCTGTATAATTTCTTGACACTTGGTATTGGCGCTAACCGAAAACAGCAAATGCTGTGTGTTAATACGCTTCGCCGGATGATGATTGACCAAGGAGATGTTAACACTACTACTCGGTGTCACATAACTGCTGGACGATGAAGAAGAATTTTGTAAATTTGATGCCGATGCTGCCATTGACATAAACGTGGCATGTGGATCCTTTTTCTGTAGCGGTTGCTTGCTACGCACCGACACCAGGATACGTTCATTTTCCAACAACAATTGTAATACCAGTTGTCGTGTAAAACCCGATATGGTCTGTTTATTACTGCCATCGGCATTGGTGCCAGACTTGGCAGCCAACGAAGTGGATGGTTCGCGTATTACTTCGATTAGTAGCATTGTGAGAATATTTTGATTATTCGGATGACAGGCGGTGACATGGGAAAAGAAATTAATTGTTGCCCTTTCGATACGTATGAATGCCTGTTGAGTGGGTTCCTGCTGATTGAAACCTCCTCCTCCGGTGGCATTATTTTGGGGAGATATGAAATCAATGGGCCGATGATTGCATAGTAATTTCAGTAATGGCTTCCAGAATATTGAACCTTGTTGGGTGCCCAACCAATCACGCATATGACCTTCGGTACAGCAGTCGGTGAAAAAGTCCAAAATTTTAGGCACCAATTCAAAGGACATCAATTGGCGTTGTGGACTGCCGCCTGTGGCATCATGATCGGTTTGCATATCTTCCATTTGTTGATCGCCTGCAACCTTATCGGCATCGGTCATGCAGGTGGTGGATGATGACGACGAAGAAGCTGTACCAGCAACCTCACTTGGAGGAGGGGGAGGAGAATTTGAACGTTGAACGTTTGCCGGCATATCCTGACTCAACAGCGTCGAACAATATTCATACAAGGCATAGGCCAAAAGTTTAGGCAAACCCGAGTCGACAAGTTGAAAGACAGCATTCGATGATTGACAGGCCAAGGCAATGGTGGCCAAATACGATGGATGTTGGAAGAGGGTAGATAAATTATCGGCCGCCACATTGGCATACCAGGCCTTACCACTCATCTCTTTGTTGTCATCGGTTAGGCCACATTTTTCAGCAGATGCAGGGTTAATTAAATTTCCATCGCCACCACTTCCTTCTTCCATTCCTGATGCGGCGCCATCATTACCACCCCCAGCTGTTGTATGGGCTATTTTAACATTCAATCTCATTAGCATATGATTAAAGAATTTCGGTTGAATATAACACAGCGAACATAGTAACGAATCGAAGGCAACTTTTAATGGCTCCTCATTCTCCAGACGATCAATCCAATGCATACAGGCCTCGAAGACATTCTCCGTAATTAATTCGGACAGATTTGGTACGCTATTTTCTTCGAATATATGCCATAATATGGAGGCAATACACTTGACGAAACCACTCTGCGGATTATTACAACGTGCGGTGTTGCTGCTGCTGAAATTCTGTCGTAAATTATCAATCCATTCGAGGAGTACCTTAACTTTGTCCATAACATAGGTATCTTTGGTGGTACACAAATCATAGAGTAGATCGCATATGCTATCATTGGATAGTTTATAAACTGAAAAAAGGAAGAACAAGAAAATTGAGAAGATTATGATGTGAAAAATTATAAAAAAAATATATTAAAAATTAACGTTTATTGGTACTTCGACCCTAGAAAAATTATTATTAAAAAATTCTTCGATCCTTGAAATATATTGGCCCATCGACTCTGAAATGATTATTGGTCCTTCGATTCTGGAAAAATATAGGTCCTTGAACTCGGAAAAATTATTATAAAAAATTCCACGCATATTGGCCCTTCGACGCTGGAAATATTATTAAGAAATCCATTCTTATTGGTCCATCGACTCTAGACAAATTATTATTAAAAAATCCACTATTATTGGTCCTTCGACTCTTGAAAAATATTGGTCCTTCGAATCGGAAAAGATTATTAATAAACAACCACGCCTATTGATCTTTTGACCCGTGAAAAATATTGGTCCTTGAAATCTAAAAAATGATTATTTAAAATACTTTCGTGATTATTTAAAATAATATTACTAAAAATATCACGCTTATGGTCCCTCGGACCTGGTCCCTTCCACCATTGAAAAATATTGGACTCTGAGTTGGTCCTTACACCCTTCGACTATGAAAAAATATTTTGAAAAATATTGGCCCTTCGACTTTACTATCAGGCTTACTATCACTTATCCCTTGAAGATCCACATTCACAACTCATGCTTATTAGTCCTTCGATCTTGGTCTTTTGACTTTTGAAAAAAATCAAATTTTCTTTATCGCTCCCTCTACCCTTGAAAAATGTTGATCATTCGACATTGGAAAAATTATTATTAAAAAAAAAATCAGGCATACAGGCACTTCGACCCTTAAAAACCCCATTCATTGGTCCTTCGACTCTAGAAAAATTGTTTTTAGCAAACACATGTTTATTGGTCCTTCGACCTTTGAATTTAATTTCTGGAAAAAATATTATTAGGTAAATCTAAGCTTATTGATCATTTCATATTAGTCCTTCGATTCGGGAAAAAATTATTATTAATGATCACTTTATCGGTCCTTCGACCATTGAAAAATTTTTATCCTTCGACTCTGTAAAAATTATTATGTAAGAAATTTCAGGCTTTCTAGCACCTCCACCTATGAAAATCTACATTCACAAACCCCCCATGATTATTGGTCCTTCGACCTTGAAAAATCCACATTTATTGGTCCTTCGGCCTTTCAAATTTCAAAATTCAAATTTTTTGGCCCCTCTACTCTTGAAATATTCAAATGTTTCGGTCTTTAGCCCCTTGTAAAAATTATTATTAAAAATCCGATGCCTATTAGACCTTCAACCCTTGAAAATTATTTAAAAAAACCGAAGCTCATTGGGGCTTTGGGATTTGAAAATTATTTTTGACACTCAGAACCTTAAAAATCAGTCCTTACTAACTGACTTGTTATAACCCATAATAAGTTACTTACTTTGAGGACTGGTATTCCACAACAGCGTACGTATCAGCTGCAAACACAAATCTTTACTATAGGCACCCAATGTTAGCAAAACCGAACCCAAGTTTTGCACTGCAGCATTCGGTATCATTGGCATTATATTCATAAGGGAGCAGCAGGCATCCAAGAATCCAGGATAAGCTGCCGAAGCCCCAATAACATCGGCTGCTAATTTCGAAGCTGAGGAGACTTTTGATGCAACATTATAGCAGCGTGATAGAATTCGTACCCAACCCACGCTTGTCTTGGCAAACGAATCATCATCCATGGCCTGATCAAAGGCCGATGTACTGGAATTGGAGACCAGACCACCACCAACACCGCCGCCGCCATTACTTGTGCCGTGCGACGAGAATATGGTATTGCCCAAAACGGCAATTTGTGTTAGGCCAATGCTGGGACTGTCTTTTGGTCTAATGGAGAAGGGAAATACATTTAATAAAAATTCTGACATAGGAATTTCTGAATGGACCATTACCTATACAAACGCAACACAATACTTGTGGCTATTTCAGGTTTGGCCAGTTTCAAACGTATACATGTCATACCAGTTGTGGTTAATGGCGGACCCACTGGCACAGGGCCCAAACCAAAATCTCTGGATATCTCCAAAGCCACAGCGGATGGACATGAGGCCAATGTGGGTGCATGCGGCTGCAATTGTACCTCACGCAACAGAATAGCGGTGGGTAAGGTTATTGTTAGATCAGCATGTGATTCATTTGGATAGAACATGTAGCTCCATGCTGGTGTTCTTGGTCGACGATGTGATGCCACCGGGTTCATTATGAGTATTTCTGCCGACTGGGCGGTATCATTTTCCGCCGATATTGTACAAAACGGGGCAAAATTGATAAGACCATCCTGCAGATAACGATGATTTTGACTACTGCTGGAGCTGGATTTTTTACTATTGCCATTGGAGCATGCATGCGAAACTAGTTTCAGTTTGGCATTTCTTGTCATATGCTGCATAATCATGGAGATCTAGGAAAAATGAGAGAGAGAGAGAGAGATGTATTTTTAGAAATTATCGAAAAACCCGTTCTTCGTCGTCTACTTACCAATCCTGGCTGTACATTAATAAGTATTTTATTTAGTTTAACTAAATTTTTACAAATTATTTCAATTCCGCCTAATTGTGTGAATAGATGTACCGATGATGACAGATACAAAACTTTGGATATATACCATAGGAGAGGCTCGGACAAGTGTAGACGTGGCAAAGTGCTGCGTTGTGAAGTGCCTGAAAAAAAATGAATGGAAAACAGGTAAGAATGGAATTAGTTAAATCTTCTAAATATGCAGGTAATGCTTTGTCGGATCCCCAAGAACTCGAAGATGCTGGTCAGGAGCAGCATGAACCAGCTGATTAGTACAATTTGGCTAGAGGAAAGCATGCCCAATGATTGGAACCTCAGCAACCTGTGTCCCGTGCCCAAAAAAGGAGACAAGACAAGTCTCCTTCCCATCGCATATAAAGTGCTATCCAGCAACGATTTAACGATACCTCGGTACGGCCATAAACAAAACTAATAACATCAGCTTTGAAGTTCCGAGAAGGATAGTGTTGGCCAACAGATGATACTATGGGATGAAGAAGTAACTTAAAAGCAAGGCCACCTACCGCCAGATCACAATGGGCTGAGGTGACCGACGTTGGCCGAGTAAGACTAGGGTCGTTTCGGATGGCACCATGAGGTGCACCATCTATTCTCGGACATCGACATAGACGTATCGACTTGCAGTGACTACGTTAGCAGGTCATGTTGTTGTGCTATATGTTTCCCTGAACCATGCCAGTGGGAGGCAAGAATGAAATGACGTTTCAGGAAGCAAGGGAAGGGACTCTAAATCCTTGGCTACTGGATTCCCCATTAGTACCGGATTTATCTGGTTTTCGGAACTGCAATAATCCGGAAAACTTTCCAAATATCTGGAATTACCGACAGTGTAATCAATAATTCGATTTCTACCTTGCTGGATGTGAATGATAGGGGCCTACAAGTCTCGTTTAGGATTATTACATCTCTAGATAACTGCATGTTTGATTCTGTTCTGCGGAAGATGGATGCTCAATGAATTGGCGGCATAATTGCAATGCACATTTTTTGACGTCTACATGCTGAATGTTATTGAATGAAATAGTAGAGAGGTTTGTATTTCTTTTGGAACCAGATAGACTCTTAATTGTAGACCATAGCTGTGGAATTTATATTGCAGTGGTTAAGGTGTAATAACCATTTAGAGCACTTATGCTCAAGAACTAAAACATCTATTTCAGCACTTAGCTGCTGGGACATACTGTCGTCAGCGGGGCTTTCGCGCATTCATATTCGGATCCTAATAGTGGGAACCGACGCCATGATCATAAAATTATACGAATACATTACGATCGGCATATAGGAGGGTATACATATAAATATTGGGTGGTCTAATACCTCTACTTGCTAAAGATTTTTTTAACTTACATGCTTCTAAATATTGGCAAATGGGTGCCACAATCAATCGAGAGCTTGAAGCCTTTTCACATAGAGTTAGGAGCATATTAAAGACAGCATCAGCGGCAGTTTGTGGTTCATCAAGTAAGAATGTTGATATAGCTGGATGGGTACCATAGAGGTCCGATGAAGTCATCAGGGTAAATGATGAACTGGAACAGTGGGAGAGAGAACCCAACAAACGTTTCATGGTTGGGAAGTGACGAAGAACTGCAAAATGAAAAAAAAACACAATTTAAAAAATAAAGATTCAGATTGAACTCCTTATTACCTGTATCAGCAATACACGGGGTCTTAACGCGATGCCCTTCGATATTTAATTGTTCAGCTTTAGTTTCATCTGTTTGACAGATACTAGTAGTTAGTTCTTCTTCTTCGGGTATTGTAACATCCTGTAGGAACAGAAAACAGAACATTATTTTTGCATCTATTGGCTATGTTTTGTGCAGCAACTTACAGTCAATTGCCTTGGCAATTCAGTTTGTATTAACGATGAACAAAGTCTTAGCAGACTAATGATCAATGAACTATCCGAAATTGGACAATTTTGCTTTGAATGATCGGAACCCAAAACATTGGCGAAAAGACTGCTAAATGAATTGCCAGTATTGTTTGTATCCGAGGTACGTTGACACTGTATCTTATCGCCATTGGAAATGTTATTGAATACCAAAAATGCTGGAATTTTTAAAAAAATGGACATTGAGACTGGGAAAGAAAGCAACAAATTGCTCAACTTACAAACACACTCAATAATATTCAATGATATATTTAAATCAGCCTTATCATTGGGCATTATCAGCAGATCACGCACCAATTGACTTTGGGCATCAATGGGACCCAATTGATTGCTGATTGCACCGCCGGGCTGCACCAGCTGCAGTATAACATGCAGTAGGGTATCTTTTAGCTTACGCTTGCAGGATATTACACCATCCGTAGACTCGCCCTTGCGATGTAGCCAATGTAGAAGTTCATGTAAATGTTTGCATATGGTGGGACCAGCCTTGAAATTTGAAGCAACACACAAGTTATTAAATATTTTATTTTTCTTTTTTGGCAACCTATTTCAACTTACACAACGATTTGTAATGATAACCGAACTCATGCCATAGCCTGAGAAAAATCTCAATAGCATTTTTTCGAAATTCTCATCGTTGACAATGACCTCATTGATTCGTGTACGATCGGCATCATCCTCTTGACCAAATGTCTGGGAATTGCAGGCCAGCAGAAGACATTGGAAACCCAAACACCATGTACGTAGTTTAACATCATTATACCAGGCCAGGGCCAGCAATAGGCCTTGTATAGCATTTGCACCGAATGGTATTTTTGGTACATCCGCATTTGAAATGCCAGAACTGTAGGGTTTATCGGCCAGTTCTCCGTTCAATGTTAGCCACATTTGTAATACTTGTTCCAGGTGGACCCATGTTTCCTGAAAAAAAGTGGTGAGAAAATAGGCGTGGATTTTTTAATAAATATTTTTAAGGGTCTATAATAACAGGGTTGGATTTTTTAAAAACATTTTTAGGGGCTAGTAAGAGGAGTGGATTTTTTAAACATATTTTTAAGGGTCTAAAAAGAGGCGTGCATTTTTATAAAAATGTTTTAAGGGTCTAATAGGAGGCGTCTTAATGTAGCAGCAAAGGTGCGATCTAACACAACATGGAAACTCGACGTTGAAAAGCTGCAAACACAACAGGTAGCAGAGGCCTACTCCACCATCAAGAAAACCATGGTACGATCAGGAGTGTCGTAATGCTACTGATGTGAAAAACGCAGCGTATAGGGCAACCCTGCAGACAGTAGCAACACGTAATGCGATGGAGAATTACCGGGAGAAAAGGAGAGAGGAGGAACGTTTTTTCAGAAGATAGAAGAAAGAACAAAAAAAAAAAACGTGAGCGTGAACAGATCGAGATGTACAGGAGTCATAATGAAGTCCGAAAATTATACCAAGGGTAAAACACCAAACCGAAGGCTCTGGTGCAGGCACATCCTCCTGTAGAGATGAAGAAGGAAACCTGGTGACAGATACCGACAGCGTGCTGAGGATCTGGAAGGAGCATTTTGATAAGCTTCTGGTATCAAATAGTAGCAGTGAAGATGATACCCCAGAACAAATAATAGATGACAATATGAGGTCAGCAGAGTAGCAATCGGCTGAAAATAATAAAGCAGCAGGTGCCGATGGTTTACAAGCCGAACTATTCAAGACTGGTGGCCAAATGATTGGAACCTCAGCATCCTGTGTCCCGTGCACAAAAAAGGAGACAAGACAATATGCGCCAATTATAGAGGAATAAGTCTCCTTCCCATCGCATATAAAGTGCTATCCAGTGTGCTGTGTGAACGATTGAAGCCAATGATCAATGACCAATTAATCATACCAATGCGGTTTCAGACCTGACAAATACACTATTGACCAAATTTGCACTCTGTGCCAAATCCTGGAAAAGACTCACGAAAAAGACATCGACGCATATCACCTATTCGTCGACTATAAAGCCGCATTCGACAGCCCTATCCGTTCAGAGGTGTATAAAGCCATGTCTGCGTATGGCATTCCTGCAAAATGCAGGATAACTTTAACTGGCACAAGATCAGCAGTTAAAGTCGGAAAGGACCTCTCGGAGCCCTCTAATACCGAACGAGGATTCAGACAAGGTGACAGTTTGTCGTGTGACCTACATAACATCCTGCTGGAAAAGGTCATACTAGATGCAAAGGTGAACAGAAATGACACTCTGTACACCAAACAACACATGCTACTCGCCTACACCGATGACATCGATATAATGGGTCGAACATTGCGAGCGGTAACAGCCTCCTTCAAACGAATTAAGAAGGAGTATGCCAAAATGTGTTTGGCAACTGTGAAACTTGAGAACTACAGCTTCGAGGGAGTTAAAGATTTTATATACCTTGTTACCGCCATAAATAAAACTAATGACATCAGTTTTGGAATTCGGAGAAGGATTGTGATGGCGAATAGATGCTACTATGGTCTGATCGAACAACTTAAAAGCAAGGCTACTCTCACTTTACAAGACGCTGGTACTACCCGTACTGTTATATGGATCTGAAGTATGGGTACTTGCGTAAGCAGAGAAAAGTTCTCCGTGTTGAGCTGCAGCGACTACGTTGGCTAGGTCATGTTGTGCGAATGAATGAGAATGCCCCAGCTCAAAAGGCATATAAAAGCGAGCCCACTGATGGTCCCCGTTGAAGGGGAAGACTACGAATAAGATGGAAAGATCTAGTGGAAGACAACATTGCCGAATATGATCTTTCAAACTGGAAAACCTGCGCAAAAGACCGACGCGCCTGGATATATTTTGTAAGCTCGGCTTATGGAACGAAAATTCTGTCACAAGCCAGTTAAGTATGTAAGGATTTTTAAAAATATATTTGAGAGTCTATAAAAAGGTTTTTTGAGGGGTTGGATTTTTTAAAAAGATTTTTAAAGGGTCTCTTAATAGGCGAGCATTTTTTTTTAATTAATTTTGAACGACTATCTATGGTCGTGTATTTTTTTGCTAATATTTATAAGATGCTACGCATTGCCTGAATTTGTTACTAAGACTATTTTCTGAGGGACTCTAGATTTTTTTCTTTCAACTCACCTCCAAATGTAAATCAGCCAATATACAATCGAATACATTCTTAAACATGGTATAGGTGTTGACACCACAATTATATTCCGGTCCCGACCACATATCCGCGATATAATCTGGCCAGACAGCTACCTCTGGCGATGTTGTCTTAAATTCACTGGCTGCAATTTGTGGCAATGATGAATACATATCCAGTGATGATACCATTGTTATACGTCTCAAATCAGTTTCAACATTCAGATCCAAACCAATGTCGAGACGTGAATCCATAGCACTTGAGATTGATTTACAAAAATAGTTAACGGTATTTTTGTTCATATTGCTATTATCCTTTTTGGTGGTTGTGATCGTTTTATTACGTTCCATAACATCGATGTCATTTAGCATATCATCGAATTCGGTATCCTCACATTCAATTAATGAGGGTAAATAAGGATATTTGACAGCTGCAGTGAGAGAGAGAGAAATTATATTATTTTTATTAGTTATATTGTGGCAATTGTGAATGTAAATATATATGTTACGACTCTCACCGTCTGAATAGGGAATCTCGCTACTGGTTGATTGTGAGGAACCAATATTTTGAGACATGTAGAGTGCTATATGAAAAATGCATTTTGAATTGAAATTATCTTTAAATACAAAGTCCCGGTTTTTTCCACTTACATGTATAATCAGCAAATAGATCTTTGGTTTCCTGGAAACTATCCATGGTTCTTTGTCCATCGTTTGTGGGTGTAGCATCGTTATCCTTATAATGACGATCAGCATCCAAAAGATCCTAAAAATATTTGAAAAAAAATCATTTATGGTTGGTGCACTCCTAAAAACTGTTCATATTTCTTCTTCTTCTTACCTGTAACAGACATGTAATGGCATGTACAGCCCATGGTTGTTGCTGATCATTCCACACGGCCATACGTATTAAATGTTCCAATTGATTTATGGTGATAATTTTCGATAATTGTACAGCTGGCCTACATGCAGATACCAGACGGGCTATAACCTATAAAAAGTGTTTATAATATGTAAATAGTTTCCACAAAAATCATTCTTTCAACATAAAATTAATTTAAATGTAGCACATTTAAACTGCAGAAGTATGTGACCTGTTACGAAGCTAGATGAGTTAAAGAGCCTAGTAGGACAAAATACCTTTGACATTATGGCAATATTATGAAACATGGCTTGTTCCTGAGATTCTAGACTCTTCGGTTTCTATTCCGGGCTACAACTTCTGCCGTGCTGATCGTTAGATGCAGAGCAGAAGTGGTGATGTAGGAATATTTTTATCTATGAGTCTTAAATTTAAAGTTGTTTTTAAAACGTCAGTTTATCATTATGAATCATTGTTTGTAGAGTTACACTTGCAGAGTATGAAAGTTATTTTTGGTGTTGCTTATTTGCCTTCCGGTGATATTGATTTGTTCGAAAGCCTCCTTTATGATCTTTTGGCAGAGTACAGAGACATTGTTATTCTTGGCGACTTTAACTGCGATTTGTTCAACCCCAATAAGGCAAATTTGTTTCGCGCCCTATGTACTCGCATAAATTCGATCATTGTTCCAGACCTTCACATTTTGACCTCGTTAGCCGTTCTACGTCCTTAATTGACTATATGCTAATTAGCCATCCTTCTGTGGTAGCTTACACAGTTCAGATTCAGTTTCCTGCTATATCAGAGCATGCTTTTATTTTTGCATCGCTTACAATAAAATCTAATTTTTCACCTGATTTCATTGAATATAGAGACTAATAACCCGAATATCTGGCAACGCTATGCCTGAATAGAAGTGTGAGAATTCGCGGCTGACCATTTTATTAAATTAAAGCGCTAAACGTAACTTTATAAATCATAGAAGTATTTAAACATATTGTTTATTACTGAAAATTTTTCATTTATATGAAATTCAACGTGAATGCCATATAATTTCTTTATAATTGGAATTTTATTCATTGGTTTGCTTGAATGATAAACGTGCTGCTGTAAAAGGTGTAATCTCTTGTTGGATTGAAAATTAACTGTTGTTGGCTATTCGCTTTTCTGATCGCTGATTTGTTTTGTTCCTGCTGTTCTTGTATGCTGATTGGAAATGCCTGCTGCTTCGAAAATTGTATGTGGATCCTGTAATGCTGCAATAGGCAAGAATGGATGCATAAGGTGTAGAATATGTTCGGAGTGGTTTCATATAGCCTGTGCAAATATTTCCGAAAAAGATCTGGCTGCATTAAAAGCAATTAAAAAATCTGTATATATTTGTGCCAAGTGCGATAGTAATCTGGATGATGGATTAGAAATAAGTCATACCTCTGATGATATTCGTTCCCTTAATATGAAATTTGACAATTTCATCACGTCTAATCAAACCGAGCAAAATGAAATCAGAAGAGTACTCGAGGAAATCAAAACTGAAATGGCCACCTGTCTTATTGACATGAAAAAAGACATAATTGAATGCAATAAAAGAATTGATGACATTGAATCTTATTCGTCAAAGATCTCTGACTTGCAAGTGGAAAATAATATCCTGCATCGAAGGCTAAATCGTGGGGACATACTAATTAGTGGATTACCTGAAAATATGACTGATCTCGTTAGCATTGCTATTGGTTTGGCTGAATTTTATAAGGTTCCTATTTCCACATATGATATTAACCACGTTTGTTATATGTATAAACGAAAGATGTTACTTATAAAATTTAACTCCGTGCAGACAAGAGATGCTATAATGAAGGAATATTTTAAAGAACGCCAGCTTAAAGTGTCGGATATTATTAAAGGTGTTGGATCTGATATTGAGAAACGCTTATACCTGAATGATCATTACCCTCCGATAGCTTCAGAATTGAACGCAGTTTGCAGGAAGCTACGAGATAAAAAGTTGGTATCGAAATTTAAAATTCTAAATTATGATAAACCCAAAGCGATACTAATACTTGCGGATGGGAAGAAGGTGACTCGTGAGTTTGATGAATGTTGGGCGCTTCTCAACAATGAGAATACGTTTTAAAATTTAACTATTAGTGGATTTTAATAAATTGTCAAGTAAATTTACTTTTTTCACTACACCACCGTTCTTGATGATAGTATGATATTTGAATCATTTATCTGTCTGTCCATTTAGGGTTGATTATGCTTATTTTCTGATGTATGCCCATAACTAAAGGCAAAAGTGTAATTAAAATATCTTTTTTGTCCGTCCGATTTTTATTACCCCCAATTAATTCATTTAAATGATTTGAAATTATTATGTACACTTATGAATGCAAACAAAATTTTATTAGTCCGTAAATAACATAATTTATTCTGGAATGGTGGTCGTAGATTGAAATTGGTTATATCTTGTTTTCTAATTTTGATTTAAACCTTTTCAAATATGCTTATTATGTGCTTGTAATATAGATATATAAATACTCTTTGATTTATGAGAAATAATATTGATATTGGTAATATGGTTAGTTGTTGAATTGAAATATTAATGTGGAGAATAATATATTTTTTGGTTATTGTAAATTGGTTCCCCTCTATATTTACTTTATTCGCTTTTGATGTCTTTTAATTTAGACATTGGTCCGGTAGTTAGCAATAGTGCGTATTTGAAGTCTGTTTTAACAGCATTTAATGGAAAATTCAGAATTGGACATATAAATTGCCAAAGTATAAGACCTTCGGTTAATTCATTTAAATTTGACGATTTTAAATCAATTTTGTTAGGATCACAATTAGATGCGATTGGCATTTCCGAGACATGGCTCAAACCTGTGGTATCTAATCGTGCAGTTGAGGTTCCCGGTTACAAAATGTACAGAAATGACCGACGATGTCTGAGAGGGGGTGGTGTAGCTATTTATGCATCTAAAAAGTTCAAACATAAAATTGTTTTTAAAACGTCAATAATGGGAAAATGTGAGTCCATATTTTTAGAACTGTATTCCGGCAATGTAACAATTTTGTTCGGTGTGGTTTATTTACCTCCAGTAGGAGACATTTTAACATTTGAGCAACAGCATCACAATTTATTTATGAAATATACTAATATAATAGTTGCTGACGATTTTAATTGTGATCTATTTAATCCCACCCGTGCAATATTATTAAGATCTATGTGTTTAAGGTTAAATCTATCAGTTTTGCATAACATAAGACCGACCCATTTCGATGTTGCGCATAGTAGTAGCAGCCTAATAGATTTCATGTTGCTTAGTGATATTGATTCGACGTGCTATTCAGGACAAGTTCACTGTCCTTCGATTTCGCATCATGCACTTATAATTGCATGTTTTGATTTAAGTATGAATGCCGTGGATGATAGAATTGAATATCATGATTTTAAAAACATTGATTGGAATGGTATCTTCGAATGTTTATCAGATTTTGATCATACGCATTATTATCAGGCCAATAATTCTGATGATAAGTGCCAGATTATTAACAATTTATTTAAAAACCTTTACTCCAATGTTCCAGTTGTAAAGAGATATCTTACATTACAGCCTGATAATTGGATTAATGCCAAAAATGTTGCACATGCTAAGTCTTTAATGGATTGTTCTTACAGGGCATATCTAGAAAACAGATGTCAGTTAAGGTGGAGAGTTTATTGCAAATACCGAAATAGGGCAAAGAGAGTTATGCGCACTGAACGATACAATTATTACACAAAGCAATTTCGTAACCTTGATCCCAAGAGTTTCTGGAGGATACTTAGAAGACATGGTTGTACTGGGGATAATGATGATGTGTATGGTTGTGATGCTGAATCTGTTAATGATTTCTTTGCTTCTAATGTGACATCGGATGGACATGATAGTGTTGACATTGAACCTTTTCTTGATGCTGACAATTCATTTTCTTTCTCATGTGTTACAATCTATGATATTGATGTTGCTATTGGCAAAGTTAAATCAAAGTCGGTTGGTGTAGATAGAATATCTATTGAATTTTTGAAACTAATTTGGCCTCATACCTCTCATTTGATTTTGGACTTAATAAATACAATTTTAACTACCTCAAATTTTCCACTGTTATGGAAAATGGCTCGAGTTGTACCAATTCCTAAATCTACTATAGTCCGGGGTCCTGAGGACTTACGACCAATCTCAATACTCCCGACATTGTCGAAAATTTGTGAACATATATTAAAAGACCAAATTCTATCGCACACTAATTCCGAAATTTTTGATGGGCAGCATGCATTTCGACGTGGCCGGAGCACAACTTCTCTGCTGTTACACCTAACAGAATCTATCAGGAGTGATCTTAATAATAAGCAAATGTGCTCACTTATTTCATTGGATATATCCAAGGCTTTTAATTCGATTTCCTATAGTACGCTTATATATAAACATAAAAATCAATTCAATTTTTCCTTTTCAGCCTGCAAAATGATAATGTCGTATGTTAGCGGTAGATCACAATATGTTGAGATGGGTGGTGTTAGATCTGGGAGTGCTTTTCTTTCTTCAGGGGTACCTCAAGGTTCGGTCTTGAGCCCCTTGCTGTTTATTCTATACATAAATGATTTGCCAGAATATATTAATCTTGATGTATGCTCATTGTTTATATTTGCTGATGACGTTATGCTTTTATTCAAGTCTGAAACAAATTCCATTGATTATTTAAAAGAGGCAATGAATTCTTGTTTGGGGAATTTACTGAGATGGACCAACGCTAACTGTTTACATATAAACCCACTGAAAACAAAAATTATTATGTTTGGTTCTCATGTTCAAGATCTTGGGATATGTATAGGTAATTCAAGGATTGACTTTGTTGAGAAACACAAGTGTTTAGGTGTTATCTTGGATAACAAGTTAAATTTTGGATCCCATATTGACAGTATACACAGTAAAATTTATTCAGTGTTACGTAAATTGTATTCCACCAGTATTTATCTACCTTTGCATGTTAGGACGAAAATTGCCTGTTCACTGATGATGCCACATGTGTTGTATGTATTGGAAGTTATATCTGGAACTTCGGAATATAATTTTCATAAGTTACAGCAAATTATAAATATGATTGCTAGATTTGTTTATAATGTAAGAGTTCGTGAGCATATATCAGAGTTTGTTGTTAACTTTTTAGGCACCTCGTTTCGTAAATTTGTCGATTTTCGTAATACTTTTTATTTTTATAGAATTATTAAAACTGGTATACCTAGGTCGTTACGTGCGTTGTTTACATTTTTACATTCTAGCAGAAACCCACAGATTAATATACCTTTAATTCATAGCTCCTTATATGAGAAATCGTATGTTGTTCGTGTTGCGAGGTTTTGGAACTACCTACCTATTGTATTGCGAATTTTTTCGCATTCGAATAATGCGTTTCGTTTAAAACTTAAACTTCATTTAAATCTTTCAGAGAATTAGTTCATTCGTGTTTTATGATCTTCGTACTACGTACGTTGCTAATGGACATTTGTATGTTTTTTTTAATAATATTACTGTTAAAGTAAATTAGGCTGGGGAGCCAATGTTGTAAATAAAAATGAATTTTAAACTATCAGGTTTTTAATAATACTATTAATACAGTAAATAGGCCCAGGAGGCTTTTGTATTATGAATAAAGAAATGAAATAATAATAATAATAGCATTTATTGGAATGGTTTGTGTGCGTTTGTTGGAACCGTTGAGCCTGACATGTTTTTTTGGAAATATTGATGTGGATTTCTAAATGTGCTTCTATATGTTCTCTTTTGGATTCAATTATTCATTTGTTAACAAAATTGTTAAAAAAAACACAATTTAAATATTCGGTTGATCCATGGAGGAATTCTAGAGATGTTAGATTTGCCAGGTCATTAAGGAATTTAGTTTTTTTGTCTTTTCAAAACTATCGATCACAAGATAATTGGCGCATATGTTGTTATCACCAAAGCTATCATTCGCCGAGAAAGAAGATACCACTTCTCAAGGCTCTATAGAGAAATGGATTCTCGTGGTCTATGGAGAATATTAAAGGATTCTGGATGTGTTGGCAATGATCACGAGCATATTGATATGGATGCTAATATGATAAATGAATTATGGAAAATGGCTCGAGTTGTACCAATTCCTAAATCTACTATAGTCCGGGGTCCTGAGGACTTACGACCAATCTCAATACTCCCGACATTGTCGAAAATTTGTGAACATATATTAAAAGACCAAATTCTATCGCACACTAATTCCGAAATTTTTGATGGGCAGCATGCATTTCGACGTGGCCGGAGCACAACTTCTCTGCTGTTACACCTAACAGAATCTATCAGGAGTGATCTTAATAATAAGCAAATGTGCTCACTTATTTCATTGGATATATCCAAGGCTTTTAATTCGATTTCCTATAGTACGCTTATATATAAACATAAAAATCAATTCAATTTTTCCTTTTCAGCCTGCAAAATGATAATGTCGTATGTTAGCGGTAGATCACAATATGTTGAGATGGGTGGTGTTAGATCTGGGAGTGCTTTTCTTTCTTCAGGGGTACCTCAAGGTTCGGTCTTGAGCCCCTTGCTGTTTATTCTATACATAAATGATTTGCCAGAATATATTAATCTTGATGTATGCTCATTGTTTATATTTGCTGATGACGTTATGCTTTTATTCAAGTCTGAAACAAATTCCATTGATTATTTAAAAGAGGCAATGAATTCTTGTTTGGGGAATTTACTGAGATGGACCAACGCTAACTGTTTACATATAAACCCACTGAAAACAAAAATTATTATGTTTGGTTCTCATGTTCAAGATCTTGGGATATGTATAGGTAATTCAAGGATTGACTTTGTTGAGAAACACAAGTGTTTAGGTGTTATCTTGGATAACAAGTTAAATTTTGGATCCCATATTGACAGTATACACAGTAAAATTTATTCAGTGTTACGTAAATTGTATTCCACCAGTATTTATCTACCTTTGCATGTTAGGACGAAAATTGCCTGTTCACTGATGATGCCACATGTGTTGTATGTATTGGAAGTTATATCTGGAACTTCGGAATATAATTTTCATAAGTTACAGCAAATTATAAATATGATTGCTAGATTTGTTTATAATGTAAGAGTTCGTGAGCATATATCAGAGTTTGTTGTTAACTTTTTAGGCACCTCGTTTCGTAAATTTGTCGATTTTCGTAATACTTTTTATTTTTATAGAATTATTAAAACTGGTATACCTAGGTCGTTACGTGCGTTGTTTACATTTTTACATTCTAGCAGAAACCCACAGATTAATATACCTTTAATTCATAGCTCCTTATATGAGAAATCGTATGTTGTTCGTGTTGCGAGGTTTTGGAACTACCTACCTATTGTATTGCGAATTTTTTCGCATTCGAATAATGCGTTTCGTTTAAAACTTAAACTTCATTTAAATCTTTCAGAGAATTAGTTCATTCGTGTTTTATGATCTTCGTACTACGTACGTTGCTAATGGACATTTGTATGTTTTTTTTAATAATATTACTGTTAAAGTAAATTAGGCTGGGGAGCCAATGTTGTAAATAAAAATGAATTTTAAACTATCAGGTTTTTAATAATACTATTAATACAGTAAATAGGCCCAGGAGGCTTTTGTATTATGAATAAAGAAATGAAATAATAATAATAATAGCATTTATTGGAATGGTTTGTGTGCGTTTGTTGGAACCGTTGAGCCTGACATGTTTTTTTGGAAATATTGATGTGGATTTCTAAATGTGCTTCTATATGTTCTCTTTTGGATTCAATTATTCATTTGTTAACAAAATTGTTAAAAAAACACAATTTAAATATTCGGTTGATCCATGGAGGAATTCTAGAGATGTTAGATTTGCCAGGTCATTAAGGAATTTAGCTTTTTTGTCTTTTCAAAACTATCGATCACAAGATAATAGGCGCATATGTTGTTATCACCAAAGCTATCATTCGCCGAGAAAGAAGATACCACTTCTCAAGGCTCTATAGAGAAATGGATTCTCGTGGTCTATGGAGAATATTAAAGGATTCTGGATGTGTTGGCAATGATCACGAGCATATTGATATGGATGCTAATATGATAAATGAATTTTTCTCTAGTACCCCTTCTAGTACTTATGTTTCTACCCTTGATATAGAAAGTTTTACTGAGTTTGATACATCTTTCTCGTTTCGTTGCGTGGATGAATCTAAACGTTTAGATGCTTTATGTAGGGTGAGTTGATGAAATCCCCATTACCTATATTAAAATCGTTTTCCCTATGTATCTGAGATCATCTTGGACTTGGAAAATACTATATTAACTACGTCTACTTTTCGTCTATGTTGGAAAACTGCTCGAGTGGCGTTCGGTTAATGGCGTTCGGTTAATGAACCAGGTGATCTCAGACCCATATCAATTTTACCAGCACTATCAAAGGTTATGGAGTATATTATTAAGAAACAAATGCTTGAGGTTTGTTTATCTAGAATTTGTGATTCTCAATATGCTTTCCGCCATGGTTACAACACCACTCATTTGTTCTTAAAATCACTGATTCTATCCGTGAATTCATTAAGGAGGACAAATTAAGGTTTTTTTTGGTATCATTAGATTTGTCTAAGGCATTAAATTCTATTGATCATGGAAACTCGTATGGAAACTGAAGAATAACTGCAAGCTAATATTGTCTTATTTGAGAGATCGGAGTCAGTTTGTTGTTCTAAATGGTGCCAAGTCTAATTCTTTCTAGATCTACCATTGGACCACTGCTTTTTATTTTATATATGTTCTTCACATAAACACTTGAAGCTGTACGACATATTTATTTGTTGATGGTATTTTTCTGTACTTAAATCAGCGGATAAAGCAAATCCTAGCTGATTCCCTTTTAATGTCTCAGGTTTTATATGGGCTTGAAATATATTCAGGGACAATTGCTTTTAATATGGAAAGAGTAAAACGGATTGTAAATTCTATAACGCGGTTTGTCTATAATCTCAGGCGAGATAGACATGTGTCACGATATGTTAAACTGTTTTTATTACAAGTTATATTTAAGCTTAAAATATATGTATGCTATGTATTTTGGTCAGCAGATACGTATTAAAGGCCTTAAGGCTATGTATCATAAATTAATTTTTAAAATAAAATAAAAAAAGATGTTCGTTAACTTACCTTGCATGTCAATAAAAATTGATCCATATTGCAGGTGAAATCCATTTCAAGCAGCAAGGCAATCAGGCCCCTTATAACAATTAAAATATTGTTAAGGCGAATATTCTTTAGACCCTTATCGAAATTATTTTCCGGTTCTTGTGGCGTTTCTTTGCTAGGTTTGGGTAGCATACTACTTTTACTGCTCTTACTGGAGGATTTGGGTTTGCCAGTTATTTCCATGAAGATACCAGGATGCTAGAGAACAAATATTTTTTATATTAAAATTATTTTTAATATATTTTTTCAAAATATTTCAACCCACCTCATTTTGAATCATATAGATTTTCTTGCCCCAATCGGCATACGGCTGTACACTGTACTTATTCTGTTGTATTATACGCTTTTTAAAGCACCTCAGCTGTTTACCGGAACTATTTGAGGATTGTCCCCGAGTTTTGGCAAAATCGGTTTCACAACTCATAAAGTCCCAACGATTGGCAGCTGTGGGATTTGAATTGTTAGCTAAACTAGTCTTACCATTATTAAACCTATTGCGATATTTCTTACATTTGTCTTTCCTATCGTCCAAACATACGGACAGGAATAACAATAGCCATGTTATAAGTTGTAAATCGGATTTGGTACACAGGCTACCAACTGACGCCGACTCAGCATCGGACATATTAAGACCGGAGGCTGTTGCTTCCTGGTAACGTGGCGATATGGGTGCCAATTGTTTGGCCAATGTTTTCAAAATGGCATCAATAACAATGGATCGGCAATTGCCCATCGATATGCTACGTCTGCCCAAATAGGTGAGTAAAAAGAAAATCCTGAAATGGAAGACAATAATTTTAAATTTCTATTGGATATGCGGGCGGATTGATTTTATCGGATCTTCTTACCTATCCTGTGGAAATATTTTACTATTTTGTGATGAGAATAGTGTGCAGAAAATGTTGGCCAGGAAATCACCCCACCAGCTTTGAACACAACACATGCGTACCAGGAGAGAACAGGTGGCCAATTGAATGTGAGCATCTCCATAGACGACAAATGAATTGAATAACATATTTGCCACATCGGCTGTGAACAGTTGTTGCATTGCCATCATATCCTGCAAAAATAAATATTTGTGAAACCTTATTAAAAAAATATTCGAAGATTAGAAAAAAAAATTCTGAAAAAAATGCGGATCTTAAAAAATTTAACATTTTTAATTCTCCCAACGGATTCGACAAAAAAGCTACCTTACCTTCAAACTGTACTCAATCGAGAAATTCAAAAGAATCTCAATTAGAGCTTGTCCCAAGACACGTAATTTATCTCTGGATGCTGTTCGCAGAGCCTGCGAGTTATCCAATAATGTTCCATTGATGTCAATGGAATTTGTTTGCAACGAGGACTCCAAGCGATTGATGACATTTCGGATAACATTGATTTCATGCTGAAGAACAATGCATTCCTAAAAGAAAAGAAAAGTCATTAAAAGTCTCCAGTTAGTCGATTTGAAATAAAAATAATTCTATACCTCATAAATTGATGTGATTCGTCCACCCTCCATGGTGTTGTTCGTATCATCTTCACTACGTTGTTTATTGATAAATGCCTGCATATGGGCGACATTGGATACATCTGAATTCAGCAGAGGTGTTAATAGCTCCAGCAGCTTGCAACTGGCCAAACTATAACGACAATGGACATCCTCGTGCAACGAATACAGTGCCTTTATTTGAGCCTGAATATTTTGCGGTTTATGACTCATGTACTTCATAAACATATCACCATAACCATCGGATTCCAAAATGATGACATGACCGAAAAACGATCCCAATGGTATTTTACATTTAGTCGATGACATACCGATACGTCCCATAATTGTTATTTTCATATAACGGCATATGGGTGGTGGCTGGATATCACTAAGTACGAGGGTTTTTGTTCCAATATCCGGTGCCACTACCAAACGAACACAATCGGTTTCTTCATCGAAACACCAGATATCAATGTGCAGCGAAGCCAATTCATCACATGCTGGTATAATCAGATCTGTCAAAAGGATAGGTGATCCAAAATCGAGTACGACAAATCGTCTAGCGCCCGAATGCATACGATCGATAACAATCATTTGTTTCGATGGCGGTGAAAGCAATTTATGCCATGGGAAAACATTGGAGGAGGATGATGATGAATTTATATTTAAATTATCAGCAGCAGCAACACCTTCATCCCCAGTAGCTGGTGCATTCGTTGACTTCTCTCCGGCACCACTTTGTTGTTCGGTTCCATCGTCTTTATTGTTTTCTTTATCCTTATCCTCGCCGATGGGTTTTACATTAGAACCCAATTGTTGATCAATGTATTCGCAAATGAATTTGAATTTGGGCAGGGAAGAACCACCACTGCCGCTGCTACCACTAGCATTTGCTTTTAGTTTTGATGACTTCTCTTCGATGGCAAATTTTTCGCCGGAACTACTTGTGCAATCAATTACAACGGCTGGAATTATAGAAAGGAGGGGGAGAACAAACATAATTTTGTTAAAAAAATGTCATAAGAATAATCCCTGATCCTCCTAAAAATATCATTAAAAAATCCACCCCTAATGCCCTGATAATCCCTCTAAATATGTCATTAAAAAATCAACGTCCAATGCCCTGATAATCCCTCTAAATATGTCATTAAAAAATCAACGTCCAATGAACTGATAATCCCTCTAAAAATATAATTTAAAAATCTATGCCTATTGCTGTGATAGTCCTTCAAAAAATATCATTTAAAAATCCACGCCTATTGCTGTGATAGTCCTTGAAAAAATATTTAAAAATCCACGCCTATTGCTGTGATAGTCCTTGAAAAAATATAATTTAAAAGTCCACGCCTGTTGCTGTGATAGTCCTTGAAAAAATATCATTTAAAAATCTACGCCTATTGCTGTGATAGTCCTTGAAAAAATATCATTTAAAAATCCACGCCTATTGCTGTGATAGTCCCTCAAAATAATCCACACCTTTAGCTCTGATAGACCTTCAAAAATTTTATTTCAAATCCATAACATTTTAAAGTACTTACGTCCAATTCCATTTGGTTTCAAGTCAACACTTTCCGAACCATCCATTTTCTTTTCCAATTTTGTTTTGTCGACCAGATTTTTGGACTTGTTTTTGACATTATTCAAAATATCGTTCATCTAAAATAAAATAGGAGAGAAAAATTAAACAACTGTTCTCTCAATGAAATAAGAATTCATTTACCACCTTATCGGAATACATTTGATCGACTGTTTCCACCACCATGGGGGCTATTAGCAAATCATCCATATTGACATTCGATGTACTGGCACTAGACGATACCGTATCCATATTATCTATACGTGTGGCTTCTGAGGTGGCAGCACAATTGAAATGTAATTGTTCGACTTCTAATAGACCGCGCAGTTGATTACTAACACTTTTACATTTGATTAGGTGGGGGAAAGTGCGGAAATCAACACCATCTATTGAGGAAAAGAAATTTGGAGATTATTGGATTGATTTATAAATATTTTCTTCAGTATCAACGCATTACCTATTGAGCATAATTTTTTGATATCAATACCGGCCGCTTGTACCAAACCAGCATTGTTGCGAATAATATTCATTAGGGTTGAAGAAAAGTTCACATTATTCTTGTTTACATTTGGTAGGTCATAGTCAAAGATATCCGGTTCAAAGGGGAAACCATATAGGCCGAATCTGTAATATAATTAAACACAATCTTAATATTATAAAAAAATTATTTTTTTTCAAAAAATTCCACGCCTAAAGCTGTGATAGTTCTTCAATAAATTTCTTTAAAAAAAATTCACGCCTAAAGCTGTGATAGTTCTTCAAGAAATTTCTTTAAAAAAATTCACGCCTAAAGCTGTGATAGTCCTTCAAGAAATTTCTTTAAAAAAATCCACGCCTAAAGCTGTGATAGTCCTTCAAGAAATTTCTTTAAAAAAATTCACGCCTAAAGCTGTGATAGTCCTTCAAGAAATTTCTTTAAAAAAATCCACGCCTAAAGCTGTGATAGTTCTTCAAGAAATTTCTTACAAAAAAATCCACGCCTAAAGCTGTGATAGTCCTTCAAGAAATTTCTTTAAAAAAATCCACGCCTAAAGCTGTGATAGTCCTTCAAGAAATTTCTTTAAAAAAATCCACGCCTAAAGCTGTGATAGTCATTCAAGAAATTTCTTTAAAAAATCCACGCCTAATTCTTTGATAGTCATTCAAGAAATTTATTTAAAAAATCCACGCCAAAGCTGTGATAATCCTTTAAGAATTTTTTTTCAAAAATCCACGCCTATAATTGTGTACATTTTTTGTAATAACTTACCTAGTTCCAATTAATGCCCCATATGGGTCCCAACGCCTTTTAATTTCCTCGGATATATCCACCAATAGTTTGACACACATTTCCGAAATGCTGTTGTAGGTCTTATTTGTCGATGTAATGCAGGCCAACATAACATACCAACGGACAACACTGGCATGTTTGGCAAATGGCAATTCATTAAAGGTAGTTGCAATGGCATTTCGCAATGCCACATCTAGCTTGGATGTCCCTTTGCTATTCGCTGGTAAATTACAAAAACCACTGCAAAAACACAATATTTAGTAATAATTCAAAGAACCCACCCAACCAGGCATATCTTCTTACTCGGTCAACATCAACATTAGCTTCACACATTTATGTGCCATACTACGATTACTGTGTATAATACAATAACGCAAAGTATTCTCCAAATATTTCTCTGCCTGGCAAATACATTCCAACTGTTGGGCCAATATCGGCTGACCCTTTTGTCGATCAGATTTCGGGGAACGGAAGCGTTTCAAGCGTATACAGCATATCCATGTTAAAATGTCGAGGGCATAATTGCGTGCCAACATTGAGGATTTTTCATTGCTTATTATACGGAAGAGATTATCCAACAATTGATTACTCTCCAACATGGCAATGCGCTGCAGACGTTCATTGGGAATGTGCGACTGCGACTTTACACCGCGTACATAAATTGATATTTCATGTAACCAATCACATCCTGAAAATATAGGGGAACATAATTTTAGTTCTATGTCTTTTCAAATTCCATCCATTCATTGTTACCTCTTGTTTTACACTGGCCATCTTTGGCTGGATCACCCATTGTTTTGATGTGTAGCAAAAAGTTGCGGGTGCGTGTTTTAAATAATTTCGGTGATGTTAAAATAACTGTGCCACCTTGATCGCATAAATCAATGCATGAAGATAACTCAATGGGGCCGGCTAAAATTTCAGCATTGTGCGTTTGTAGAAATTCTTCATTCAAAACGGGATTTTCATTGTTTCCTAAAATAAAATCAGAAAAGAAATATAAATATTAAAAAAATCCCATAAAAAATAACCCTAGAAAATCCTCGCCTATTGCTTAAATAATCCATCAAAAATATCCTTAGAAAATCCTCGCCTATTGCTTAAATAATCCATCAAAAATATATTTAAAAAATCCTCGCCTATTGCTTAAATAATCCATCAAAAATATCCTTAGAAAATCCTCGCCTATTGCTTAAATAATCCATCAAAAATATATTTAAAAAATCCTCGCCTGATAATCCCCCAAAAACTATCCTTAAAAATTCCACGCCTAATACTCTGATAATCCCTCAAAAACTATCCTTAAAAATTCCACGTCTAATAGTCTGATAATCCCTCAAAAACTATCCTTAAAAATTCCACGCCTAATAGTCTGATAATCCCTCAAAAACTATCCTTAAAAATTCCACGCCTAATACTCTGATAATCCCTCAAAAACTATCCTTAAAAATTCCACGCCTAATACTCTGATAATCCCTCAAAAACTATCCTTAAAAATTCCACGCCTAATACTCTGATAATCCCTCAAAAACTATCCTTAAAAATTCCACGCCTAATACTCTGATAATCCCTCAAAAACTATCCTTAAAAATTCCACGCCTAATACTCTGATAATCCCTCAAAAACTATCCTTAAAAATTCCACGCCTAATACTCTGATAATCCCTCAAAAAATATCCTTAAAAATTCCACGCCTAATACTCTGATAATCCCTCAAAAACTATCCTTAAAAATTCCACGCCTAATACTCTGATAATCCCTCAAAAACTATCCTTAAAAATTCCACGCCTAATACTCTGATAATCCCTCAAAAACTATCCTTAAAAATTCCACGCCTATTACTTTGAAAGTTCCTCAAAAACTATCTTTAAAAAATTCACGCCTATTTCTTCAATAATCTCTCAAAAACTATCCTTATAAGATCCACGCCTATTACTTTGAAAGTTCCTCAAAAACTATCTTTAAAAAATTCACGCCTATTTCTTCAATAATCTCTCAAAAACTATCCTTAAAAAATCCACGCCTATTTCTTCAATAATCTCTCAAAAACTATCCTTAAAAAATCCACGCCTATTTCTCCAATAATCTCTCAAAAACTATCCTTAAAAAATCCACGCATATTTCTTCAATAATCTCTCAAAAACTATCCTTAAAAAATCCACGCCTATTTCTTCAATAATCTCTCAAAAACTATCCTTAAAAAATCCACGCCTATTTCTTCAATAATCTCTCAAAAACTATCCTTAAAAAATCCACGCCTATTTCTTCAATAATCTCTCAAAAACTATCCTTAAAAAATCCACGCCTATTTCTTCAATAATCTCTCAAAAACTATCCTTAAAAAATCCACGCCTATTTCTTCAATAATCTCTCCAAAACTATCCTTAAAAAATCCACGCCTATTTCTTCAATAATCTCTCCAAAACTATCCTTAAAAAATCCACGCCTATTTCTTCAATAATCTCTCCAAAACTATCCTTAAAAAATCCACGCCTATTTCTTCAATAATCTCTCCAAAACTATCCTTAAAAAATCCACGCCTATTTCTTCAATAATCTCTCCAAAACTATCCTTAAAAAATCCACGCCTATTTCTTCAATAATCTCTCCAAAACTATCCTTAAAAAATCCACGCCTATTTCTTCAATAATCTCTAAAAAACTATCCTTAAAAAATCCGCGCCTATTTCTTCAATAATCTCTCCAAAACTATCCTTAAAAAATCCACGCCTATTTCTTTAATAATATCTCCAATAATACCCTTAAAAAATCCACGCCTATTTCTTCAATAATCTCTCCAAAACTATCCTTAAAAAATCCACGCCTATTTCTTCAATAATCTCTCCAAAACTATCCTTAAAAAATCCACGCCTATTTCTTCAATAATCTCTCCAAAACTATCCTTAAAAAATCCACGCCTATTTCTTCAATAATCTCTCCAAAACTATCCTTAAAAAATCCACGCCTATTTCTTCAATAATCTCTCCAAAACTATCCTTAAAAAATCCACGCCTATTTCTTCAATAATCTCTCCAAAACTATCCTTAAAAAATCCACGCCTATTTCTTCAATAATCTCTCCAGAACTATCCTTAAAAAATCCACGCCTATTTCTTCAATAATCTCTCCAAAACTATCCTTAAAAAATCCACGCCTATTTCTTCAATAATCTCTCCAAAACTATCCACAAAATCACGCCTATTGCTCGGAAAGTTCCTCAAAAAATATTCTTAAAAATCCACGCCTATGGCTGTGAAAGTTCCTCAAAAAGTATCCTTAAAAAATCCACACCTATTGCAGTGATAGTCCTTCAAAAAATATCATTTAAAAATCCAAGCCTATTGCTGTGATAGTCCTTCAAAAAATATCATTGAACAATCCACGCCTATTGCTGTGATAGTCCTTCAAAAAATATAATTGAAAAATCTACGCCTATTGCTGTGATAGTCCTTCATAAAATATCATTTGAAAATCCACGCCTAATGCCCTGATAATCAAATATCATTTGAAAATCCACGCCTATTGCAGTGATAGTCCTTCAAAAAATATCATTTAAAAATCCACGCCTATTGATGTGATAGTCCTTCAATAAATATAATTTAAAAATCCACGCCTATTGCTGTGATAGTCCTTCAAAAAATATAATTTAAAAATTGACGCCTATTGCTGTGATAGTCCTTCAAAAATACAATTTAAAAATCCACGCCTTCAAAAAATATCATTTACAAATCCACGCCTATTGCTGTGATAGTCTTTCAAAAAATATCATTTACAAATCCGCGCCTATTGCTGTGATAGTCTTTCAAAAAATATAATTTAAAAATCCACGCCTATTGCTGTGATAGCCCTTCAAAAAATATCATTTGAAAATCCACACCTATTGCTGCGATAGTCCTTCATAAAATACCATTTAAAAATTCACGCCTATTGCTGTGATAGACCTTCAAAAAATCATTTAAAAAACCACGCATTTTGGTCGGAAAATTCTTCAAAAATATCTTTAAAAAATCCAAAACTGGTACACTTCTTTAATCTTTCGCTGTCACACCAGGAATGACGTTTCGTTATTTCCCATCTTATATTTTGTGGATCATCTTATCTTTTGATCTCTTACATTAAAAATAAAACTCTGTGTGAATACACGAAATAATAGTTGTGTTCCAATACATTCTACTACAAACTATAGTGCTCTGGTACTTCCTCAAAAATATCGTTAACCAATCCTCTTTTATAGTTCGGAAAGTCCTTTATTACCCTGAATTTTCCCTCTTTAAAATTTCATTTTATTGTTTAACCTTACCTTCTGTACTGGTCGATGGTTGTTCATTTGCCGCACCCATATCCGCTCCCGATGAATGTTTAAAACTGGAATGTGGTCCCTTCATGCGATAACCAAAACCACTGGTATTCTGTTTCAGCAATGTCACCTGTATGGCAGCTGGATTATGGCACTGCTGATACAAGGAAAATTTCAAATCTATGTGACCCAAAGTGGCTGCCACCAATAGATTTATTTCAATGATGTGTTCATCCCAAGTGGTCCTGGAAACAGAAAAAAGACAATAAAATATTAAAATTAAATAAAATGAGAATAAAAAATAAAATACTTACGCATCATTGTGCAGACGCCAAGTGTGCTGGGATTGTTTCCTTTGCTTTTGGGCCTGTACCAAATCATTCCAACAGCTGGGCACCTCAGCTGTGTAGGGAACAACTTTATCATCGAATTGGGTGAGCGAATACAGGGTACGCAAATCATCGAGTGATAGTTCTCCACTACGATAGGCCAGCAGGTTAGATGCGGTTGACGACGAATTCATCGAAGTCGATGATGGTGAGGGTGAGGCTTGTGATAGGGAACTTGTGATGCCCGCCGAACCACAATCAACCTTTATTGTGGATGTAAAACCACTGGTTGTGGGTGTGATACATTTCATTTCATCTCCAGAAATACCATCACCACCACCCGGGTGTTCATAATTTTTACTATGGGGCGTTACACCATCGGTAACACAACAACCACTATTTCCACCCGCTATGCCTTCTGCTCCTCCGGTGTTTATTTTATTATTACCACCACCCATCATTCCAGCTGCTGCTGAACAAGCCTCCTCTTCGATGTCAATCATTTCATCACCCGACTCATTATCGGCATCATTCAGCGAGTAGAATATCAATGAACCACGTCGCGTACAACAACACAATCTCTCCAAACTGCGACAATAGGCCACCGATGTAAAATGATGCTCCTCCTCTTTGATGGTACTGATACGCTGGAAATCGGCCAGCGATATAATTTCAATTGAACCATCAGCACAGACCACACAAAATGCCCCACTGCTGCCGTTCGATGATGCCAGAGATGATGATTCGCTACCGATGTTGATGGTCTGGAAATTCGGCAACATACATATTTGTTTGGGATAATTCTGACGCGAAAAAGTCATGGCAATTTTATGTTCATTGGGTATGACACCGTTGAGGCAATCGAAGAGCAGTAATTGGCCACCAATTGTTGGCTCCTCCTCATTCATGGCGTAATCGTCATCATCATCATCCTCCTCACGTTCTTCGCTGACACTTTCTTCGGTGTTCATGACTTCGGTTATAATCATTTTGCTGCTGTTGTTGTTGCTGCGTCTTGACACCGGGACCTTGGTCTTGACCAGCTTCACCAATAATTGATTACAGTTGCTGTTTGTGGGCAAAATTTCAGTAATCTCAACTAGTTCATCTTCGGCCAGAGGCTGGAAATCCGCCTTCATGGAATTGCTACGCTTGAGTATGCAGCAACTTTCCACAATGCAATCAATATCTTCACAGACATTTGTGGCCTTTGCTAAGGAACCACCAGCACCACCACCACCGACACCTCCTGTCTCCGGGTTGGGAGAATTATTTGTCTTTACCGCACTGCCATCATTTTGCATGGCTGCCTTCGACTTCTGTACATTCTTGGCGGCCGTGAGAAGACTTTCCTTGAAATAGCTGGTATCCATTTCAATATCATCGGTATTGACACTGGGACCAATACCACCCGTACCACCGCCACCATTACCACCGCCAGACAATGAATTATTCTCCACCACCACCGGTTGTCCATATTCATAATCGAAGAGGCTATTCAAATCGTTAAATTGTTCGGCCATCTTTTTGAATTCCGCCTCCAGATAGGCATCATTAAAGTCCAATACATCGGATTTATCGGCTGCTGTTGCTGCTGGGACAACAACTTCGACTGTTGTTGCCGGTACGATATCGGCCACAAATCCATTGCTATCGAGGCCATCTAAATATTTGTCAAAAATTGAACAATTTTGAGTTTTGTTGTCATCATCATCGTCATCACGTTCATGATCGTGATATTTTGTTTTAAGATTATTAAGATGGGTTTCAGTATTATTGTTGTTGTTATTATTATTGTTGTTGTTTGATGATGAAGACGAAGAAGACGGATCACCGCTTGCTACACACACATACATATGCGATGATGATAAATACAATAACAAGGAGTATTTGAAGTTACAAAAAATTCAAAAATTTGTGTGATATTTAAAAATCGCAAAAAAACTTCCCAATTTTGTTTGGAAATTTAGGGATTTTTTTTTCGAAAAATTATGCCAATTTTGCAATGGTGGGAGATTTATTACAGGAAACCATGGTATGATGTTAATATTAGAGTAGATAATTTTGTTGGGTCCTTGGAGACATACATATACAAACACAATAACTAATTTGTGTGATTTTTTTAATTCTTAAAAGACTGGACCCTCTTTTTCTTCAGCCCAAGGCTGGACATTTAAAAAATATTTTTAAAAATTCCAAACTTTTGAATGGATTTTAAAAAATATTTTTTGTTTTAAATCCTCGCCTTTACCTGGACATATAACAACTTTTTTAAAAAATCCAGGCCTAACACAGACCTTTAAAAAATATTTAAGAAATCCACAAATCCCAATGACCGAATGCCTATGATCCCTGGGCCGACGAGAATGGCGCCCCTAAATAACCATCTCAAAGGTCTGGGTCACTACCTTTTAAAGTGAAACGATCGACCCCCCCCCCCCCCTCAAGTCTCAATATCAGTCTCGAACTTTACAGATCTACAGGCCAGATCTCAAAGAACCCCCTCAAGTGTTGACGACCTAAGCTACCCCCTGGACCTCCCTTTTGCCTCATGTCCCACTCTCGACCGCGTTAACGAAAGCCTGGAGAGGTAGTCTGCCTGCTATAGTGAATCAATCGAAGGAGTTAACGAAGCTTCCAGATTTCGCAGAGTACTTCCTAAAGATCGAAAATCTATAGGTAGTATTATGCATAGTGATGGAACGTGGACAAACTCTAGCAGTGAGACCCTTGGTCTTATATCGTTAACCCACATTCCTCGTTGTTAGGACTATAGGGAGGGTGCGCAGTGTGCGCATCATCCTATAATTCGAACGATGAAGGAGGAGAAGTTGATAGTAAATACTATAAGCAACCCAAAATTGGTATGGGCGATAAATAGTTTTCAACCCCATAAGTCTCCTGGTCCAGTATTGGTATCTCTGCAGGACATTTTTAGGGCTTGTCTACTTCTGTCGTATATACCTAGTCTATGGAAAGAGGTAACAGTGACCTTCATCCGAAAGCCGTGAAGCCAAAAGACTATAGACCGATTAGTCTCTCTTCCTTTCTACTCAAGACTTTAGAAAGGTTACTAGACTCAGAAATTAGGCACACTATTGACCAAAGTAAACTTAGCAACTCCCAGCATGCATACATCAGTGGATACAGCCTTACATGAGGTGGTTGGATACATCGAGAAGAATATGGAGTCATCTGGCTACACTTTGGCAGCATTCCTCGAAATTGAGGGAGCTTTCAACAATGTGAAGCTGGAAGCCATCCATTCTGCTCTCGTAAGCACAGGCATCCCCTCACTCCTAATGGAATGGATTGATAGAATGCTGGAAAGCAGAATTATGAACTCATCCTTAGGAGAGCGTTCCGTGAGGAAATCTGTGCTGGGGATTAAGACTCGAGATCATACACTGGCTGTATTTGACGATCGCCCTCCCCATTCTTACATATGGTTGCCTTGTTTGGTGGCAGGGGTTCAATAAAAAGATGCTGCTGACAAAATTAAGTTTTGTACAGCGATTCTGTTCGCCGGAGCGTTAAGAAGTACACCCAGGCAGCCTTGAATGCAATCCTGAATCTCCAACCACTGGACATTCTGATTAAATTCCAGGCGGCCAGGTGTGCCTTGAGGCTCCTGGAAACGGCCATAACGCCAGGTTGTAACCTCTTGAGGGCGAATAGTCATATTAGTGAGTATGTTCCCTCTCACAGAGACTTTAATGACATCAAAGTAGAGTTTCCTAGTAGGGAATCCTGGACTAGTGGCTCCTTACCTCTGCCAGGTCTGTCATTCTTTACAGAGGATCGAGGAAGGCACTGGTCAGGTGTTTACTGTAAGGAATTAGAAACATATAACCCATATAAACTTAACAATCTTTTTAGCGTTTTTCAAGCAGAAATCCTTGCAATTACGAAAGCGGCCGAGATAGTAAAATCATTTACTGCCGACATTACGGGACCGGTGACTATATATGTCGATAGTCAGGCGGCCCTTAAAGCGGTGAAGTCGCGTACTATAAACTCAAAAGCAGTTCATGATTGCAAGTCCGCTCTGAATGATATACGACAGATAGTTAGCTAATGTTGGGTTCCAGGACATAGTGACATTGAAGGGAATGAGATAGCCGACGAGCTTGCTCGAGGAGGCTCACAGTCGTCCAATCTTCCGATTGGGCGATCTGTAAAACCTCCCATTGGCTATTTCATTGACAGAATAAATATTTTTAAAAAAATCCAGGCCCTAAACATTACCTTTAAAAAATAAAAAATCCATGCCTAAAACGGGACCTTTAAAAAATATTAAAAAATCCATGTCTATGGCTGGACCTTAAAAATATTCTTACAAAACTATGTATTACTTCATGAGATCTTTAACAGTGTAAAGGCTGTCAGATCCAAATTTTTATGATCTTCAATGTACTCTAAACTAAACAAAAGGAGGAGGGATAAGAAACAAAACCACAAACAAAGACAAAAACACCAACATAAAAATTACCTTTAACGCTGTTCGAAGTTGACGACGACTGTTTATCCACATTTGTGCTAACATTTGCCGCTGAACTTAGTCCACCACCTCCTCCGGCATTTAAACCACTATCCACCTTATTCCGATTATTATCATTGGGTCGATCACTTTCGATAATATTCAACACTGCCATCGAGAGTAAATGTTCGCCAGTTGTTTTGCGGGTACTCAGACCAAGTATTATTTTCGATTCGACGACACCGGCACGCATGGTGGATGTCGATGTACAGGGTGTAACTGAGGGTGGTGCCAAATTACCACTAACTGCAACCCCACTACCGACCAAACACGCCGATCCTGTTTGAGTTAAATTCATGGCATAGATTTTACTTTGGGCCCTGGCATTGGGTAGGACACAAATGGCTGTTACGCGTGTCCATTCATAGCTGGTGTCGGCTGATTCTTCATCACAGTTGGCTGATGCATCGTCGCCCCTTCTACCACCATTTCCTCCTCCTCCCAAAATATCCTTCATCAGCGATGAAATATTAAAGGTGTGCATTTGTTTCAAATGCCTTTCAATGCTCCAAATGGTAATTTCGCCCGTTGCCGAACAACTTGTTACCAAGACATTGGCATAATCGCTATTCGATATAACATCGAATCCCAGAATACCAGGAGCCACCACGGCTGGATTTGTGGCATAGGTGACGGCGAGGGGAACATTTTGGGTGTATTCACCCTTGACAAAGGGGCACATTGGCGAATGACGTTCGTGTTCACTCCATGGTTCATCGGTTTTTTCCCAACACACCAAACATACATTGCAGGTGAAACACATGGCACGATCCTCACCCGATGACGAGGGCTGATGATAGAAGCCGGCTTGTGCCATTTGATCGGGCAACGCCCATTTATAGTCCATGTGTGGCCATTTTTCAAATGTTTGCCGACGCACTGCCTCCGAATGCATTAGGACACGCTGCAAATTGCTGCAATGCCAGCTAATGTTCGACGTGCGGCCACCGGCAAGTAAATCGATGAGCCTCTCATTTATGGCCGATGCAATGGCCAATGCTGGTACATGGCGTTCAAGCCGTTTCAGCATTATAACCAAATTATTGGCCACAAATTTTAGACTCGAATAGGGAACCTGTAGGCATATGGTGTTCCACTGAAAAGAAAAACAAACAAAAAATAAATCAAATTAATTATTTGAATTGAAAAAAATCACATTGGTCCTAAAAAATATTTTTAAAAAATTTGCGCTAATGGCAGAACTTTGAAAAGATGGCAGAACTCTAAATAGATTTAAATCGACGTCTTTGACAGGATAAAAAAATATTTTTAAAAAATCCACGCATATGACAGTACTCTAAAAACTAAAAAATTGGTCAAAATCGGTTCAGAATTACATATAGTTCCCATATATAATTGCCTCCGATTTTCTGGTAGAGGTCGCATTTATGACCCGATTGTGATGAAGTTTGGTACAGCTGATTTATTTGGCCCAAGGACGACGACCACTATAAAAATTGGTGAAAATCGGTTTGGAATTAGATATAGCTTCCATATATAATTTCGTCCGATTTTCTAGTAGAGGTCACATTTATAATCCGAATGTGATGAAATTTGGTACAACTCATTTATTTGGTCCAAGAACGAACCCTATTTAAATTGGTGAAAATCGGTTCAGAATTAAATATTGCTCCCACATATACTTTCCTCCGATTTTCTGGTACAGGTCATATTTATGATTAGAATAAGATGAAATTTGGAACAGCTTATTTATATGGCCCAAGGACGATGCCTATTGAAATTGGTGAAAATCGGTTCGGAATTAGATATAGCTCCCATATATAATATCTTCCGATTTTCTGGTATAGGTCGCATTTACAATCAGATTGTAATGAAATTTAGTACAGCTAATTTTTTTCAAAATTTAAATCCAATTTGAATATTATTTTCCAATTAGAAATGTTTGCACTTTTGCACCCTATAAATTGAACCCCACACACTACACATACGTACATAAATATTTCTACATAAATATAAATCAATTGGTCTGTTCCCGCACTGCAAGAATCTACTATTTTTTACTACGATAACACTTTTTTCCTTTATGATATCGGAAAAAATAGTAAAAACTCGTAGATTCTTGCAGTACGGGAACAGACCAAATATTTCAAATTAAAAACTTTTTTTAATTTCGATTACGCATACCCTTTGTGCCTTAATGCCTTTCTTCGAATTGCTTTGGGCATTTTTTATCTTCTCCATTAGTTCATTTTGCAAATCGTAGGGACATTCGATATCCTGTTCCAGCTCTTTAAGGCATGTTTGGAAAATAATCGCCTCGGACAATAACATTTCCAGACGTATGGGATCATCGTTATTTGGTACGGGTGTCTGCAGGACCGTATCAAGTAATAGGACACCATTATAATCACCACGAAAACCGATGACATGACCATCTGTTAATAGGATTTTCTCCTGTAGTGGCATAAAATAGCCATAGACATTGTGATTGGTATCTGGAAATAAAAAAAAATAATAAACAAAATTAAAATTAAATAAAAGATTGCGTGTGTGTTTGTTAAATGGACTTTATTTGCTACATTCAGGATGAAAAACACCTGCAGGACAGTCCACCGCACCTGTATAAGTGTGTGTAGCTATGTTTTTTTTTCATTTTTTTTTCACAGCATATTCAGTAATAAAAAATCGAAATCCGCATAATTTCACAATGTTTTTTTTCTTCGTTCCTTGTGGTGATCAATCAAATAATTTTAAGTTTACTTCCACCACACATAACATGACTCACATACATACAGGGTTCCCCTCCTGGCTGTAAAATAAAAAACAACACTACACATCCATCCAACCATCGATCCCAACCGAAGGGTCTATTTTTTCTTCTTTTCTTTGATTCTTCTTCTCGTTTTTTTCTGATGTGACGAGGAGACAGTGCGAACAAAAAAAAATACTGAGGAGCAGCAGCAAATACTTACCATTCCCTAAATGGTATGTCTGCAGTACAACCCCGGAATGCACATCGAGTACTTTGACCTGATTGATGCTATCGAATACCAATATCACATTTAAATTCGGATGATAAACAATACTGCGCGTCTCGATGGTCTCCTCTTCGTCAGCTTCGGTGTTCAGTGAATCCGAGTTTGCTGCTGCTGCTGCATTGTTGGTCGAAGATTTTGAGGATGTGCCGCCGCAAGTAACATCCAAATAACCATCTGGCTTTAAAATTCGTTGCTCTGTGGCCATACTAACATTTGTGTAGTATTCGTTGAGTTCTTTTCCGCTTTCGTGCCGTCTTTTCTTTGCAAATTAATACACAATTTTTTCGGAAACAAAATCATACAAAATTATTTATTTTTTTCTTCGTCGTCTCTCTTTTGTTACCTCAATAGTAGTGGACTATAGATCGAGTTGTTCATAGACCACAAAAAATAACAAAGTTTGCTGTCAAAATGCATTATTGTGATAACAAAAAAAAGTCGAAATTTTTGACATTAGACTTGAGAAAAAAACAGCTGTTTTCCGATTTCGATTGCTATCTTGGTGACCTTATTTATAGGCCATGCATCATGCCAATTGGCAAAAAACTCAATTACTCTATGGTCGTAATGGTTTCCAAAGGATTCCAATCTTTAAGGAAGAGTTGAAATTCCCAAGCTATGAGTTCTAGGGTCCACAAGAATTCAACATTTTCCAATTAAAAGCAAAAACAATTTACTATTATTTTATCGAACTATATAACACTTGCCTAGAGAAAAAGTAACATTGCCGACATTAAAGAAATGTATAAACGCCGTTGAAAATGACTTAGTTACGCCGATGTAAATTGTTCAACGGCTTTATTGCGTTTATTTTTTGAAGTTAGAGGGCCTTGGTTAGATACGGCATTTACTACCAAAAAACGTGGACCTATGCCGACAAATTTTTACATGGATATTTTGTACACATTTGGTTTGTTCCAGAACCTGCAAGAATGTACAATTTTTTATTACGGTAACAATTTTTCCTTTATGATATCGGAAAAAATAGTAAAAATAAGTAGATTCTTTCAGTACGGGAACAGACCAATTGTGAACTCTCCATTTTAACTTACAGCCATTTTAATTGTAAAATATGGATAATAGATAAAAAATTCCTTCACTCGGGAGGTACGGTTATATGGAGTCTATATTAAAACATGACCCAAAGACCCCATTTTCCATACGAGAAGTTGTTTTTATATAAAGCGGTTCGGCATTTAAATAGTTTATACCCAATATTTGGGTAAACAATCAAAATAGGGGTATTATTATATTGGGACTATTAGAAAAGGTTGAACTACGCCGCACATTTTTGCAAGGGTATGTTCTACACATTTATTCTTCTAAGGGCGTCATCATCCAACCGAGGGTAAGGAACGGTCGAAGACAACCCGACGGAGAGCCCGTAAAAAGGAAAGTTCTGCTTCGTACGCGTCGGTAGTGTCGATGGAGAGTCCTGCCAAGAGCCAAACTGTCCTGGTGAAAGCCAAACACACTGTCTCGAAGCAGGTAGCCCAGAAACCTACACCGGCACCTAGCGACTCTGATGCTCCACCAGATGTACCGGAGGATCTGCGAGAAGCAATCATGGATCAAGCTTGGATAATCCCCGACGGGATTATCAGTGATCATAAATGGTTGCTGGTCAACAGCTATCTGAAAGACCACCAACTCTGCTGGTGAACAGTACCTAAGGAGGAAGAAGGGTGTATATAATGGGAAAACTACAAGTTCGTCACCCGCCATTAAAACAGGAAACTGACAGCAGGAAAATCGGCATCTTCTCCTCCTTAAACACCGACATTGCGCTCAACCAGGAACAAAGATACGATGACTACCTTGAGCCAAATATGGACGACTCTAAATATTCCTTCTCGGACAATAGGATGATACTTTTCCAGATGAAAACAGAAGCCTTATAGGAACCCCCGAAAAACGAACTGGGATAAATTCAAAGCTAAAACAGCATCCACAACCCTTGCTCGCATAGACCTCAGAACGATTGAGAATGTTGAGAAAGCTGTGCAAAAAATGTATCATCTTTGAGGAGAACTTGGAAATCTTATAATAAAGCCAGTAAGGAAAAACATAGTACATGTTGGGACGTTTATAGAGAACAAAACAATATGTACAAAAGTTAAATCAAGAATGCTAAGCGTGAGTCCTGGAGAATGTGAATGAACGAAGCGGTCAGATTTCGCAGAGTTATATCTAAAAATCCAAAATCTATACGTAGTGTAAAGCGACACGTAGTGATAAATAAGATACTTCTGAAATTCGATCTCCTCAGGGTAAAGGTTGTAGCCTATGCCGATGATGTAGTCTGCTAATCGTTGGGAAATTTCTGCCGAATATTTCTGACATCATGCAGGGTGCCTTATTAACTTTGTCCAACTGGGCACACACCAATGAACCTGGCTTAAACCCCACAAAGACAGAAATGATACTCATCACTAGGAAACGTCCCAACCTTCCGATTGCCATGGGTGGAGTCAGCCCTTTCCTTAGAAGCACACAAACTAAAGTGAAAAAGAATGCCGAGGAACGCACTAAGAAAAGTCTTATAGCGTTCAACTCCTGCAAAAACTCTATAGGTAAGACCAAATATATTTTCCCTTCCGATTTTTGCATTAAAATCTAGCAGAATTTTAATGTCATGGCCGGGGAAACGATCATATGCTGTTTCTAGGCGCTCGTAAAATATATCTTTGGTCTGTTCATCTTTATCTTCGGTCGGAGCATGGGCGATTATAGCAATTCGCTCATCTTCTGGAGTGAATCTGGAGACGAGGTCTTTCCGCAGCCAAATTCATGTATAGTTTCGTGGCAGCTATAATACAATGCGTAATCGTCTGATTTACTTACGCCCGTCCCTTTCCATCGCATTTCCTGTAAGGCAATTATATCGGCTTTGTACTTCTTGAGTACATCCGCCAAAGCGAACACTGCGCCTGTTCTGTACAACGTGCGCACATTCCAAATACAGATTCGCAGATCGTGGCCCTTTATACGTTTGCGGGGGTCGTCAACATTAGGGGGGTTTGGTTTTATTTTTCTTTGCTTTTTCATAGTAGGTTGGGTTTTCCGAGAGTGAGCCATTAACCCAATGCCTCAAACCAATTTTTTAAGTTCTTATGGGTGAACTCGCAGCACATACATATTAGCTCACTATTTCATCGGGTGATGAAAATAGCTCCCCAGGTGGCACCACGGGGAGGTCATTGTCCACAATTGAGATGAAAAAGGGACCAAGATAAAATCATTGTGGGGATCATAACAATGACTGCAGGATTAGATATCTCACTTTCAAATGGGACATTAACGGAGTGGTTTATTGCCGTATATATATAGAAAGAGCTGGAAAGAATTGAATATTTACTCCCTAGGTACCCACGCTAATTAGCAGAGAACACCGGCTGTTTGGTAAATACATTGATAATCTAGCATTCCTTTTTAGAATAGATCCCAAGCTGATCCTTAACTTTGTTAAAACTCTGATATGGCTAAAAAAAATTATTTTTCTACACTGTTTCTAAACTTCGTCTATCTCTGCAAAGATCCCTTAACCTAACCTATATCAATATTGGTTGAGTTCCGAAAGTTTCAAGGCCAATAACTCGGGAAGGATGGATTTTCCCAAGTAAAAAATATTTCGTTATAATTCATTAATGTGGAATGAATTCCAATATGAAAAGTTTGGTATTCCATTTATTCCAGCTGACGATTCGATTTACTGTCAAAGTCGAAATATTACTAAAAAAATTGACAGATGGTGTTCTGTCGATTCGAGCAAGGCCTATTAATAAGGTAATTTAAGGAGAACAGCTTTTCAAGTTTGCTATCAAAATCCATTATTGTGAATTAACTAACTTCCATTATGAAAACGTAAACAAAGTCCAAATTTTTGACATTACACTTGAGAAAAAACATTCGCTTGCTGGGTGACCATATTAAAGATCTTGAACTCTATGAAAACCTGCCGGAAGTTAATCAAATACTGTGGTAATAATTGCCCCATGTAAACATCCATCCAAACCATCTAAAATCCATCTAAAACCAGTGCAAAAAACATGATCAATTAAAAAACTACTACCATACACAATTTTCCAGCCCTTTGCTTTAGGCGTCGTCCTTAACAACGGCGTTCAACAAAGTATGGAATAAGCCGCGGACTTCAATTGATTTTTTGTACGTTTTTTGAATTTCGCACACACACCGTGCCCGATGTTTGTTGGCGTGCAGCAGCATTAAACAAAAATTTGTCTTGGAATTTTTGGCAAAAAGAAGACTTCGCGAAGCGGAAGGAAGTACTTTTATTTAACTTGAATAAAATTTCAATCAAAGAAGAAAATAAATACATTTAAATAAAATGGACTCAGTTACAGATTCTGGTGGACGAGGTAAGTGCCCATGTAGAATTGTGAAATTTGTTTGTGCAAAGGAATGCATGCACATTTTCTTGTTCGGTGTTTCAATGTATTGTAAATCTGTGTGTGTGTGTGTGTGTGTGCGGAAAAAAGAACCGTTGTGTTTAAAATGAAAGCCATACAGATTGAATGTAGGGAGGTTAAATGGACAATTGTTGGTGACATGTCCATGCAGAATGGTTGGGTCTGGAACCTGAGGGTCCAGGGTTCTCATTTTGAACAATAATTAAGGATTCTTGATTTTTTTTTTTGTTTTTTTTTTTTGTTTTTTTTTTTTGTTTTTTTTTTGTAGCAACGCGTGTTTTGCGTAAGCGTGTTGCATCCATTGATAGCGACAACACCAGCAGGCCTGGAACCCCCGTTCAAAGTAAACTAACAGCGGCAGCAAGCGCAAGTATGATGTCCTCCACAATGTGGTTATGTGTGTGTGTGTGAATTTATATGTTAATATATTTAATTTTTTGTATTTTATACAGAGGCATCTACCGATTCACCCCTGAAGCCACGCATGACACGCCGAAATTCTACATCGGGTGTTGCAACTCCTGTTAAAACCCCGGCAAAACCCCGTGTTGGCACTATCGCCACAATAACCGAGTCGGAGGCTAAAACTACCGCCGCCGCCTCACCAGCCAGACGTACAACAAGGCGACGCAGCACATCGTCCGTGGATGCGGATGTACCCGCAGCAACAACTGCTTCCAAGGCTCCTAATTTTGATACCTTAACCGAAGAGCAGGAGTCGACGACACAAAGCCGTATCACCAGGTCCAAATCGAAATCTCCACAACAAATAAAATCCGAGCCGACAAGTAAGGTGGTTGTATTAGTCGCCAGATCTGCTACTACGAGTACACGGAAATCTTTGAGAGGTTTGTCGGTGGCCAAGGTGGAAAATGAAATTGTCGAAGAAAAGAAGACTGTTGCTAAAAAATCTCCTCTAAGAGGAACCAAGGCGGCTACAGCCAAGAAATCCAATGATATAGACCAACTGGAAAATATTGATCCACTGGCGGCTAAAAAACAACAACAAGAAACATCTTCCAATGTTGTTGCCGAAAAGGAGGCGAAGGAGGAGGAGGAGGCTGCATTAAGAAAAGCCCAAGAGAAGGTGGCTGCTGCTGAGAAGCCAGAATATATTTCCTCAAAGTCTCAGGAAGAGGAGGCTAAGGAAACTGCTAACTCCGAAAAAGAAATGGAAGTTACAAAGGAAAAAGAATTAACAAGGGAGAATGAAAAAGAGGAGGCAACCACGGAAGCCAAACAGCCAAAGGATGTGGAAATGGAGATCACGGAAACAGAGCTTACAAAAGAGTCAGCTGAGAATGATGAAGCAGCTCAGCCAAAGGACCAACAAAAGGATGAGGAAGAGCAGCAGGAAAATAATTTCCAAAAAGATGGGGAAGAGCAGCCGAAAGATCATCAAAAGGATGATGATGATGAGGAACATCAAAAGGATGACAAAATGGCTGACAATGAGGCGGAGAAAATTACAAATGAAGAGGACAAAAGTACAGAAGATCCCACAGAATCACGGGTCATTGCTGATAAGGTAAATGCTGGAAATGTGTCAGCCTCCACAGAACCAAATAAAGAAAAATCCATATTGGTGGAAAATAATGAGAATAAAGAAGATGATGAAGCAAAGACAGCTGCTGAAGAAGCCACCAATGAAGGACCCACAACGCAAAAATCCAACTTGGATCAATCCTGTAGTATATTACCCATGGATGAAGATGATCAATCCATTATGGTACCTGAAACTCAAGCTGAAGAACAGCAGGAGGGGGAGGAACAGGAAACGGCCATTGAAAAGGAAACAACCACAACAGAAGCTAACACCAGCGAAAAAGCTGATGAACATGACGAAGAAGTTGAGCATAAGCCCGAGGTGAATGAAGATGAAGCCCACCAGGATATCAGCAACACCATAGGCGAAGAAAAATCTAATAACATTTCCGTTAAGGATGAAATACCAGATGACCATACTACCACTGCATCCAACCCAGATGATGTTCTTCCCATGGACGAAGATGAACCCATGGAAATGGATGAACCGGCGGGGGAGGAAGAGGAGGTTTGCAAAACACCCTCACCCAAGAAAAGAAAATCTTTGTCCAAGGTGCAAATTGCCACGCCCATACAAAGCTCGGCAAAGCCCCGAGCGGTAGCATTCAATTCGGTGGGCTCCGATGATGAATGTGAAAAGAGTATTTACCCGAAGACTCCGGGAAGTGCCAAGAGTAAAAGTTTCATTGAATTGGATAGTTCATTCCAGAAGGAGGATGGTGATGATGATTCGGTGGTAAGTGTAGATGATGGCAGTGATGATGAGGTTATTCCCGAAACCCAACAACCGGTAAAAGAGAATAACAAGAAGAAACTCCACTCACCACCTCCCAAGAAGAAGTCCTCCTCCTCCAGGATGGAAACCAAAATTGAAATGGAAACTGAAGAGGAGGAGGATGTCAATATGGAAGATGATACAGCAGAGGCTAATGATCAACAACAAAAAGAGCAGCAAGAAAAACAGGAATTGGATAAGGAAGGGGAAGAAGATAAACCTTCTAAAGCCAATACCAGCAGCATTCGAAAATCGGAATCAGAATCCACAACCACATCCACGAAATCTTCCCTAAATTCTTCCACTAGGAAAGAGGAAAATGAAACCAACTTAAAATGGTGTAATCCAAGTGTGGCCAGCAAAGGCACCAAGCTTGATACCATAGCAGCACCGGAGGAAACTAAAAAGGATTCAGCGGTTGCATCCTCAAAGGCTGAAAAATCAAAAAGGAAAAAACAAAAATATCTCAAACGTGATGAATGGAATTCCGATGATGAAGATGTTCCCGCCGATGATGATGATGAACCATTGATAGATGAGGACGATGATGAGGTTGACGATGAAGCCCCCTATCGCCGCAAACATTCCTTCCATGATGATGAAGCCATGGTGGCTGAAGATTATGAAAGTGGCGATTCCATGGATTCGGAGGAACGGCGTGAAATGTTGGAAAATGAAATACCCGTTGATGGTGAATCCATTGGTAGTCATACCACCGACGATGAGGATGCCGGCGATGAAGAGGAAAGTGAAAACGATTCATTTATTGTGTCGGATGATGAGGAAATCGACGGTGGTGAGGATCTTGAAGCCAACACCGATAGTGATGATGAAGACGAGGAGGAGGAGGATGGTGAGGACGCTGATGAGTTGGTGGAACATGGCAAGGAGAGCAAAAAACGTAAAGATAAAAAGAAATCCTATAAACGCATACAACGACCCAAAGATGACTCCTCTTCGGATGATGATGAAGAGGAGGAGGCGAAGAAGAACCACAAAGGAATGCCAGAAAAATGTGATGAAGAAGATGATGCTGAAAAGAATTCTCTAAATAACTCCAAGCTAAGTGATTCTGCGCTACGCTTACAAGCCAATGGTGATGAGGAAGATCAAACATCATCCTCCACTGACCAGGATACCAACAAATCACGTAAAGAGATTTTACGTAAACTCAATCAATCGGATCGTTTTAATAAATCGGTAAGGGATTTAGATCCGGATGTTGAGGCCTCCCCGGAAATTGATAAGACTGGCGATGATGAAAGTCATGAAAAACATCGCCATCATCAACAGTCTTCAGAAGAAGAAGGAAAAGAAGATGAAGAGGAGGAGGAGGGTGGTGAGGGTGAGGAAAGTGAATCTAAAATGGTTCAAAGCAAAAATGAAAGTATGCATGTTATGCGAGTAACCTCCGACGAAGAAGATGAAAACGACGACGACGAAAATGAAGAAGAAACCAATGCCGAAGATGATAATTATGAGGAGGATGAAGAAATTGCCGATGAAGGGGATAATGATGATTCCGACATTCAAAATGAGGACAAAGAAAATGATGGTAACAAGAAACAAACCAGCACCAATAAATTGAAACATCACAATCGTGGCTTGAGTGTTTCCTTTGGCCATTTTAAACCCCAAAAGAAAGACTCCTTGCAGAAACGTGTACTGCAGCGTTCATTTACCATTGGTGTACGCATAAGTGGTGGTGAAGTCGATACGGCAGTTATTGAGGCTAAACCCTGTATAGACGGATCAAATGCTTCCACAAATCCTTCATCCTCCTCCTCCGCATCATCGGCCAATGAGGAAACCGATGATACCACCACCGGTGTGTTAAGCACCGAAGATATTCGTTATTTGGAAAATTATAAACACATGCCTTTGGGTAATCCTTTGGTACGTACCCGACGCCAATCATTGGCTATGCCCTCCAACCCCGAACTGGAATTGTGCAACTCTTCGCTGGGTATTGCGGTGCCAGCCAAAAAACCCAAACGTAAAAGTCTGGCGGTACTCTCTGGCAATGAATTTAATCCATCACAATCATTTGTTCATAGCTTGGAATTGCGCAAGGCTGAATATGATCGTCAATCGGCTAAACGTAAACGTTTATCGAAAAGTTTTTGTGCCACCTCGGAAGGTGGTCTACTCGATGCCAGTATAATTGATTTAGATGCTCGCCATCTACATAAGAGATCCAAATTGTCACTGGATAGCAGTTTGCTGGTCGATTCTTTGGAAAATCTAAACCACTCGAAGGTGGCAAATAGTTCGAAGGTTAAACACAGTTCAACACCGCACGAGAAGAAGAAGTCCAACGAAAAGAGTGATACTAGTATTAGACGCATTTTGAATCGTTGTGATGAGATCTTGGAAGCCGCCAATCGTGCCAAACTTGAGGCTAAATTAAATAATAAAAAGGTGAGTAATTTTATTTGTCTTTCAATTGTGAATTTTATTTATGTTTATCTTTGTTTCCGTTTCAGAATAAGATGCCCAAAAAGAATAAGAAAAAGGCAAAGCAACGTCTATCTTCGTCACCGGAATCCAAACATGAACGTATTTTTGCACCATTGAGCAAAGATTTTAAACGGAAAGGTGAGTACAAGCATATATGGTTTATTTCTTGTAACCCTATATATCCTCGAAAAACTGTTTCTAACCTGGTTGCTTTTTGGTCCGCAATTTTTTAAAAATAATTGTTCATGCTGAAATATAGGCGTGGATTTTTTAAAAACAAAATTCTTTGATTGCTGATTGCGTACTTGAATGTGTGCCCGAGTTGTGGTGTTACTTAAGTCGCCCGATCGGTTGAGGAGTGATCCTCGCTCTTATCGGGGCATAAGTCTTCTTTCAATTCTTGGAAAAGTACTGGAGAGGATTATGGTGGCACGGCTTAGTGAATGATACAGCGAAGGCACGTCCTTGTATCAGTTCGGTTTTAGCGAGGGTAGAGGTACTGTGGACGCATGGCGGCATGTGCAAGATGGCCTGAACGGGTCAAATTCCAAATTAGTCCTTGGGATATTTGTGGATTTCAAAGGCGCATTTGACTTCCTTTTATGGGGATGGCGTGATCACAAGGTTGTCACAGGTCAGGTGTAGGGAGATTGCTCTTTGGGCGAGTCATTTTTGAGGCCGGAAGGCTTGTGTCGTGGGAGCCAGTGCTTCGGCCTGGAGAGATGTGTAGCGTGGTTGCCCAAAGGGTTCCATTTATGGTCAATGTATATGAAAACTCATAATGGATGCTCTGTTGCGGGAGCTAGCTCTGCCTCCTTCAAGGTCTGTGCATATGAGCATTAAGGGGATCGTCGCCTTGAACTGGAAATACATGGTGTGCAAGCTATGCTGGCTTGGAGGGGAGGTGGCAACCGAGAAGACGGTGCTGATGCTGCTGAACGCACGCAGCCGTTCTGGAGGGTGGGATTTCAGTACGACTCTTGAAAACGACCGGACCTTAAGTTGTTTAAGTAGTTTTGCTCGTCAATCATTTAGAAGAAGGAGAGCACTTAGTGGAGGTGGTCCTCGGTCGGTTGCATCGGGTGGAGGTTGTTGGCGGAGAGTGTGCTGACTGCTGATGTTTTGCATCGTGGGAAGTTCGCGGTTTTCCTCTTTCACGAGGTTCACTCCTCTTGTGGATGTCGTGAAGGCTGTAATGTGGCTCAGACGCTGGCTGTATAATTGGCATTCCGGAATATTGGCGTCCCAAAAAATTGCGATCGATTTTCAGCGAAAGTGTTCTATCCGCCCAAATGTTAACAAAGTTTTTACATGTTTTATTATTTATTTCAGATAAAGTTAAAAGAGCGGCTGCTGTAAAGAAGGCTCTGCGTGCCTCTGCCAATATGATAATTGGCAAGCAAATAAAGATTGTAAGTAGTTTTGAAATAAATAAAGGAATTTACTTTAACTTGTTGACATTGCAGGTCGAAGAAGACGATAGTCAAGAAGAAAACAACAACAATAATATTTGTACCAAATCGAATGCCAATGAAAACCTTAAAGGCAGATCAAAGAAATTAAAGAAAAGTATGTAAATTAAAAAAAAAACATTTTAAGAAAATTCGATTAAATCAAATTTCTTTATTTCAGCTCCTCTTGCCAATGATGCTGATAATGCTAATGAACATTGTAAATTTCGAAATTATTCCACATCGGCGGGTAGTGTCATTGAAACAATGCGTACACCGGAAAAGAAAAAGAAACCCAAAGTCATTCGTTTGGCTACGGGAAAAGTGTGCGTTGAACCCATAACACCCATCAAACGTACCATTCATACATGCCAGGGTATGGAATTTCATGAAAGTCCCGCCACTCCATATGGTTTCAATATTGAATTTTCTGCACTCGATACACCACATTTTGCCATGGCGGCAAAAGATCGCAAACGTAAACGTCAAAACGTGGAGGAGGCAGGAGGCAAAAAGAAAATATTCCCCAAACCCCAATGGACACAATCGGGTATGTTTGTTGAAGAGGAAATACCGGGGGCTAGGGCAGCAGCGGCAGCACAATTGGCACGTGCTTTTAAGAAGCAGCAACAGAACATGCCGCCTCAATGTAGCAGCGGTTATAATTTCAAACAAAATGCTCTATTCCGTGCCGATATTAAACGCAGTTCGGCCCGTGAAATGCTGCAGTTACGAGAACGTCGACCACTTCACAGCAATTATTAGAGAGAGTGTGTGTTATGTTTCTTAGGCGTTTATTTTTTTTATACATATATATTTTAATTGATTGTATTATTACTTATTCCTATTGCGCCCCATTGGATTTGCTTGTTGCACTCTATTTGTTTATTATTCCATTTTCTTATTTTAAATTGCCCATTATTATTTTTTGTGTTAAAATTCGTTGTTTTTTATATTACATTTGTTTTCTGAATCTACATATACTCATTTATATACAAACATGTGTGCCCCATTTTGTGTGTCTGTGTTTTAGACACCGGCTGCTCATGCATGCACAAAATCCCTCTTTTGATGCCATTCGAATTATAATTAAAAAAATAATAAACGTTTCAGTTATATAATTCAATAGAAGAAATACTTGTACACGAAGTTTCAAATCTATGTTTCCAGGAGCTCTGAGTTCTAATATTGAAAAGCGCTCAGTTAAAAACACATTGGAATGATTTTTAGATATATATTTTCCACTTATCTCTGAATATGATGCCCATCACCAGATGGAGTTGTTGAACAAATTTCAATACGACCATGGTTGGAGTCTAGAGTCAAATTATTTAATTTAATTTAATTTATCTTTATTTACTTTGTAATTGAAGCCAAATTACAATTTAATGGCCAATTTATGTATAATTACAAAGAATCCACCTTATATCATAGCTACTCTAAAACAAATTCTTATAAATATAATATAATAAATATTTTAAACATGTTTAAATCTGCATTACATCATGACTACTCAAATATATCCACTTTTAAACAAGTTATTATAAATAAATGATGTTAACACTAATAAAACATTATGAATGTAATTATGCAGATGCATTTTAAAAAACTTCGTGACATCATGGCTACTCAAATGTAAAATATTAAATAATATAAATTTATAAATACAATACATTGAATACTATTGTGGTTGTTACGTAGCTTTAAAATGATAATCAATCAAGTAAGGCAAATCATATAAATGATTTAAAATGTATATAAAAAAGTTAGAACAGATTTTCGGAATAGTGTTGAAGAATTTTTTTCCTGAATAAGTTATAGGAATAACAGAATAGCTTTAAATTATTTGGGAGTATATTAAATAAACGAGTTACTCTAACAGTAAACGATTCATTCATATGGGGGCCAATTCTTGGCATGATTAGTTGATTTAATCGAACCGAATGACAAAAAGTAAAGTAATTTGTTAAAAACAGAGGTGATTGTTGTTTAAACACTTTGTAAAATAAAACCAAAACTCTGAAATTGATAAAATCGCGGAAAGAACAACCGAGAAAGCGATATACATAGGGGGAAATATGATCATACCGTTTTCTGGAATATAGATAGCGCATAACTCTGTTAAAAGCTAGCTGCAGCATAGAAATATATCTATCATAAGTGCCCGAATACACCTCTAAACAGTATAGCATATTGGGCATAATAAGAGCATATATTAGTCTCTTCTTTACATGATGTGGTAGAATTAAATCGGAATTGTAAAGTTGCCTAAGGGAAAAGTTTATATGGGCAACTACACTACTGATTTGACACTCAAACGTTAGCTTGTCGTCTAATATAACACCCAAACACTTCATGCTGTGTACAATGTTAATATTTACTCCATGATAAATTAATTGCAAATTGTTAACTTCCTTATTGGCAAAGATCATTGCATTCGTTTTCAATGGGTTAACAGAAAGACGATTGGCAGACATCCAATCACTGAGATTTCTCATAACAAGATCAATTTTAGATTGCAATATATTTTCGTAAGCGAATTCGCCTACAAAAAGAAGTTGTACATCATCTGCGTACGCATAAGGTATACACCAATATTTCAATTTATCAAACAAATCATTTAAAAACATAATGAATAAAAGAGGTCCTAAGACCGAACCTTGCGGAACGCCACTTTTACATGGGAGTATGGTAGAATAATTGTTTTTCTGGAAGACAAATTGTTTTCTATCAAGCAGGTAAGAATACAATAATTTACAGGCATATTTATTGAATCGATACACATTGTTAAGCTTGTGCATAAGACAGAAATAGTCTACCTGATCGAATGCTTTTTCCAGATCAAGTGAAATTAATACACATAGTTTATTGTTAGAAAAATACCTTCTTATATTATCTGTTAAACCGACCAACAACATAGCAGTACTTCTTCCACTTCGGAACCCACATTGACAATCATTTAATAGTTTCTTTCTTTCAATGTACGATATTATTTGTTTTTGTAAAACATATTCCACAACTTTGGACAGAACAGGTACCAAGGCAATAGGTCGATACTCACAGAAATTGCTACTTTTTTTCCTAATAGGATTGATTTTTGCTGTCTTCCAGCAGCATGGAAATGTTGAAGTCTGTATAATGGAATTGACAATATGTAATAAGTAAATTGATATGTAAGGGAAAACCAATTTAATATATTTTTTAGTAAAACCATCAGAACCAGAAGCGTTTGATTTAACTTTGGCAAATGCATCGACCAATTCATTATGTACGATACAGGAAAATGAAAATCCATCATCGTAATCTGAAAAGTGTAGCAAATCTTCAAGGTCGCCTTGAGGATCAATTTGGTTATTGACAAACTTTAAATTAATGTTATTGACATTAATTTCATCATTTTCAGAAACGTTGTCACAATTTTTTATTAAACCAAAGTTTCTAACAACGTTCCACATGTCCTTTGGACCTGTACATTTTTCGAAAAGTTGAGAATGTGCGTTTCTCTTCAGTTTTCTTTTGAGATTCTTTGTACGATTCCTTAATTTGCAATAAATTTTCCATCTATCCTCGGATTTTTCCTCGAGGAAAGCTTTGTACGCCAGATCAGTAAGAGATTGGCTGTAACGGACTTCTGGACACCGTATCCAATTATCACTTGTATATAAAATGGTCTTCTTCTTTTTAACAAATAATGTGTGAATATAGTTTATGCTTTCGGTAAGCAGGCTCAATTGGTCATTAACACTAGATGTAAGTAAGATTCTATCCAGACCGGAACTATTTACCTTATCCTCTAAATCTTCGCTGCAGTAATTGCTATAATCAAAGAATTCATAAAAGGCTTCATTACGCCTAAGAGGACATTTAAAAGAGAGAAAAACAAGTGCATGTTTTGAAATATTTGGGCATAATACTTGGCCAGAAAACTGTACACAATCGTTCTGCGATACTAAAAAATAATCAATTAATGATGTAGATTGGTGGAAAGTGTCAAAATGGGTTGGACAATTATTATGTATGATTGACAAGCCAATTCTAGAACATGCTTGTCGAACAGAAGAAGCTAGTGATATGTCAAACATATTGTTATTAAAATCGCCCATTATAATTACATTACTGTACTGCACAAAGAGATCTGAAAGTTCATTCTCAAATTCAACAAAATTACTGTTAGGCAAATATACTACTCCTATTAAAAGAGGTCCTGAATTCTCCATAATCTCAATAAACAAACATTCAACAGACCCATAATTTTTACCAATGTATACAGTTTTGTATTTTAACTTTTTTGAAATGAGTAAACCAACTCCTCCGCCTCTGCGAACAGGTCTATCATTTCTACAGAATGAGTAACCACAAATATTAACCATTTCCACTGGAACCGATGGTTTTAACCATGTTTCTGATATACCGATTATATCCAGATCACTGTCTTCAACAATATTCTTGATTTCTGAAAGCTTTGATGAATTAGGACAAATGTTTAAACTTTGAGAGTTAAAATGCATTAAATTTAGATTTTGCTTTGTGTTTGAGAAACAATTGCGGAAAAATTGATTATCATGGACAATTTCGCCAATATTATTTAAATTCATAATTTGAGATCAGAAAAATATATATAGGCGCAGAAAAATATTAAAGATAATAAACAAGTTTAAATTAAAATAAGTTAAAGAAGATGAAGATGATGGAGACTACTCTCGTTCCATAATAAATTATATATTCGTTACAGGCGTTGATGCGGTAAGCATCCCATCAGAGCCACCATGATCTAAAAATTCAGCACATTGGTATAAGTCGAGAGTCCCTTCAGTGCCATTGGGGTAAACTACATACACTTTTGGCAAGTCAGAATTTTTTAGTTTATACTTCACGATCTTCTCTTCTCTTTTAAGTTTGCGGCATAAATACAACAGCTTAGAGGCAGCTTCATGCAGGTGGTCATTAAGGAATACTTTATTTCTGATATCACCACCAATTATATCTGAGAGAATTAAGTGACAATTGTTGTGGTAATTCGCCATTATGCAGTCCCTTGTATAAACACAATTAAATTTAACCAATACAGATTTTCCTTTTGCCATATAGCAGCAATGTTGAATATCCGATGGACTAAGATTTACTTTGCATAAAGACGCTATTTTGATAACCGGCTCTCGAAGGTCATGAATAGCATCAGGTAGCCCATTAATTACAATATCCGCCCTATTTAATCTCCTGCGTTGTATGTCGTTTTGAATTTCAAGCTCTTGAATTTTCTTGGCGTACATTGCCTCAAATTGTTTGTTAACAGCAAAACAGTTTTTTACATCTTCCTCAATCTTATGCATTTTGACGTTGAATTCAAGTTTAACGGCTTCTAAAATTTCATCCATTTTGGTTTTAATGCCAACAATCTGATTTTGTATGTCATTAGAAAATTCTGTAAAGCGGCTGCGCCATTCTTCACATAGATCAACTGAATTCATAGTAGGATCATCCGTTTTATTATGGATGGAGCTGCTGTTTTTGTTCTGTTTAGCGCATTTGGTACATCTGTATAGAAACATTTTACTTTTATGGAGGAAGGAATGCTGTTCTTTGGTGACTTTTACACATGCAATATGGTAGAAGTCATCACATAAAAAACAACCAATGCTATTTTCATTAGCCCTTACTCTTTTTAGGCACTTGGGGCATGTGTATATCTTGGATGGTATGGTAGGCATGATGTCAATAAATAAATATATGCCAATTCTCTCAGTGTATAGAATTGGAATGATAATAAACATCTACCGATATTGGGCAAGCAAGTGTTAACAAAACAAACAGCAAAATTCACCAGATCAACAAGCACCGGCTTCCAAAAATAGCATACAACAACAACAGTATGGCAGAAAGCAGCTGACAAAAAATGTTTTATCCAAGAAGACAGGAACGCAAAGAGAAAACAGGAACAATGGTATTGGAAGCTGAGAAGTATAAATACTCCAAGCTGAGATTTCCAAAATTAGTATAACAATGTATTTCGATCAAATCACATCAAAATATATGGCGGCAAATGCTAGCTTCTTCTTCTTCTTATGGTATTTTAACAAGGCAGTCAGACACAGCTCTACTCTCGTATTTTGGTTATATTATATAAATACAATAGCATTTAATTTCACTTATCAGCGGCAACACAATCTTCACTTTTTTTCTTGATTTTCATTAATTTTGACTACTAATTATTTTTGTTTTTTCATAACTTCTTTAATATTTTACGGAGCGCAATTTTTTTTACATGTTGAACATTGTACATTGTTGAACATTGTATTTATTTAACAAAGTAGAAGTTGCAAAAATTTAGTAAATATTCGGGAGGACCGAAACACCGTGAGGTGAAAATTCGAAATACCTAAAATTGAATGGGAGTTTTATATAGAACTAAGTCATAACTTTAACTGGCAAAAGATCAGCAGTTAAAGTCCGAAATGACCTCTCGGTGCTCTTCATTACCGAACGAGGATCCAGACAAGGTGACAGTTTGTCGTTTGAGCGTTTAACATCCTGCTGGAAAAGGTCTTACGAGTGGCAAAGGCTATCAGAAATGGCATTCTGTACACCAAACAACACATGGTACTCGCCTACGCCGACGACATCGACATAATAGGTAGAAAATTGTGAGCGGTAATAGCCACCTTTGAGAGAGAAGGCGTCTGCCAAAGTGGGACTGGCAGTAAATGGCGAACAGACCAAGCTGATGGTACCATCGCTCAAGACGTCCAGTAGACTCGGGCCAACTGTGGAACTTGAAAACTAGAACTTCGCGGTAGTTAACGATTTATATACCTCGGTACCGCCATATACAAAACTAACAACATCAGCATTGAAATACGGACAACAGATGCTACTATGGTCTGAGTAAACAACTCAAAGCAAGGCCACCTTTCGCCAGACAAAACTCACACTCTACAACACACGGATATTACCCATACTGTTGTATGGATCTGAACATGGGTACTTGCGCAAGCAGATGAGAAAAATTCTTTAGATGATCTATGGACCGATCTGCGTCGATGGTGGATATCGCCGTCGAATGAACCATGAGCTATACCTATTCTCTGACATCGACATAGTCATTCTCTGACATCGACATAGACGTTTCGAACAATATTGTTCTGTAAAGAAATTGTTTAGCCACCAAGGTACCGGAATATCTAATTACATCCGAAATATTGAATTCCATTGAAAAACGTGCCCTATCTCCTCCAAAAATACCGAAATTCTGAAGGTACCGTTATATGGGATCTATCCGAAACAGTAGACCAATAATGATTATTTTTTATAGGAAAATTTGCAACCCTATGCGAATCCAAATTACAGGCAATTCGGTTGAGAAATGTGTCTGAAATTATCAAAATATCAAAAAATAGAGGTGCCTTTATATACGGAGACTATGTCAAAACTTGTACCGATATTTATAACTTTTGGTAGGAAAATTTGCTATTCTATGAGAACCCATAATACAAAATTACAGGGAATTCGGTTGAAAATCCTGCCCAAAAAAAAAAAAATTAAAAATACGGAATATTGAAGGTACCGTGATTTTTGATAACAATGAGAACACAGAATACCAAATTTCAATCGATTCGGTTGAAAAGTGGCCATAACATGAAAGATTCGAAAGGTACCGTCATAGAGGAACTATCGTAAAAAGTGAACAAATATATAGTATTATTGGTAAGGAGGTTTGTTACCCAATGAGAAATCAAAATACCAAATTACAGGAAATTCGGTTGAGAATTTTTTCTGGAATTATCAAAATATCGGAAAATAGAGGTGCCGTTATATGAGGACTATGTCAAAACCGATATTTATAATTTTTGGTAGGAAAATTTGCTATTCTATGATAACCCATAATACAAAATTACAAACAATTATATTGAAAACCCTGCCCAAAATTCCGAAAATTGAAGGTACCGTTACATGGGCGCGCTATCCTAAAATGTGGACCAATATTGTTAATTTTTATTAAGGAGGTTTTCTACCCAATGAGAACCCACAATACCAAATTTTAATCGATTCGGTTGAAAAGTGACCATAATATGAAAGATTCGGTAGGTGCCGTTATAGGGGAACTATCGTAAAAAGTGAACCAATATATATGATTATTGGTAAGGAGGTTTGTTACCCAATGAGAAACCAAAATACCAAATTACAGCCAAGTCGCTTGAAAAACAAGCCGGAACTTGAAAAACAAGCCGGGGGTGCAACCCTATAAAACATGGGCCAATATTGGTAATTTTTGTTAGGAAGATTGCTACACCAGGCGAACCCAAAATATCAAATTACCATCAATTCGGTTGAAAAGGTACTGAAAATTTAGAAAGTGTTTTAATATAGGTTGGATACCCTAAAATTTGGACCCATATTGGTAATTTTTGGTAGAAAGATTTACTACCCCAGGCGAACCCTGAATACCTAATTACAGTAAATTCGATTGAAAATGAGCTCAAAATTTGGAAGATGTCTTTATATAGGGGTAGGCTACCCTAAAAAGTGGACCAATATTGATAATTTTTGGTGGAAAGATTTACTACCCCAGCCCTGAATACCAAATTACCGCCAATTCGGTTTAAAATGGGCTGAAAATTTGGAAGGTGTCTTGATATAGGGGGAGGCTACCCTAAAATGTTGACCAATATTGATAATTTTTAGTAGAAAATTGAATTGAAAAATTTGCTCCTGAAATATTTTAAAAATCCGAAAATTATATTTTGGTATTTTTGGGACCACTTTTCGACAGAGCCTCTAATTTTTTGCAGGAATATCAAATTATAACCGATTCATTTGAAAAATTTGCTCCTGAAATATTTTAAAAATCCGAAAATTATATTTTGGTATTTTTGGGACCACTTTTCGACAGAGCCTCTAATTTTTTGTAGGAATATCAAATTATAACCAATTCAATTGAAAAATTTGCTCCTGAAATATTTTGAAATTCCAAAAAAAAAATATTTTCAGGTATTTTTGGGACCACTGTTCGACAGAGCCTCTGAGCCATTTTACCAAATTTCACAATTCCCAGCTTTTGTATATGTGTGCCTCAACTAAGCTTCGCCCCTGATAATGTAGCACGCGTTTGCCCATGCTGTCGAAACCATGTTCTTCAACCCTCCCCCAGTTTAATTTTGAGGTTATAATTTAATACGTTATATTCAAAAATTAACTCTACACGCGAAGTTGCCAGTTCCAATGAAAAAATCCGGACACGGTATTTCCAGCTTAAAATATTGTGTAGACGATTTTGTAACAGTGTTGGTAAAATTTTGTACGGAGGACAATGGAAAAATTTGTAATTATTCGAAATTCTTGCACAATGCCTATGATCCTTCGTTTCTTGGGAAAAAAGAAATACCTTTTTTACAGTGACCTTCACAATTTTACAACACAAGACGAAGAACAGGCATTTTGTCATTGTGTTTTACAGTGTCTGTGTCCGTGTTTGGTACCTGCCTGCCAACTTTTTCCAACCCTGTCAATGTTATTATTTCCCCGTATGCATGGCCTGATGTTGTTGTCTCGTTGAAGAGAGCAGTCAGATTGTCAGAGAGAGTGGTCGTGTGTGGTTTGTCGTCGTTGGTAGTCGCGTCCGGTTGTCGGTTGTTTCACACACACAAGATTTTTTTGCGGTGCGTTCCATGTTGTAAAGAAGAAGCAAAAAAGGAAAAATCTAAGAAGAAATAATAAATACACAAAATATTTGATTTGTATGAGAAAACAGAAATGGAAAAAGGAGGAAAATGATGAAGATGTTCTGTGCAAAAACTTAGGCGGGAAACAAAAGTAAATGTTTGCAGTGTTTTCTAAATTAATTTGAAACGAAAGAAACAAAATTAAATCAAAGGCGGCTTTTTTTCTCAACACTACCGGCAAATTTTTTTTACGTTGTTGCTGTTTTTTCTGTTCATTTGCTATTAGTCGCTGTCAAAACACACAATAGAAAAAACGGAAAAAATTAAAAAACAAAGAGAGAAGGTTGCGCGCAAAAAATAAAACAAAAATTAAATGAACAGTGGTTTTAATTAAAAATTTAGAATTTTTCATTTTGCAAAATATACCAAAGTTTTTAAAAAAAATACAACAAAAGTAATTTGTATTTAATAAAAAAAATTATACAAATACCAAGATACGAATTTTTCTTTTTTGCAAAAACATATTTTGTGTGTGTATACATCTCCACATATATTCAAATAAATATATATAATAATAATATACCGCAATTAAGTTACAAAAACAAATTAAATCCGTGAACCCAATAAAAAGAAAAAAAGATCTCTTAAAAGCAACAACACCAACAACAAATATTTTAGAGAGTGTCAGGAGCAAAGGGGAAACCTTAACAAAAAAGTTTTCGGAATTTTTTTAACAAAGAACAAAAGGAGCTGCCGTCGTAGCTGCTGTCAGCTTAATAAAAAACAAAAAGGAACAACAACAACAACAAAATGTTTGAACTGGAAGAATATTCAAGTGGATTTCATGATGGATTTCTTAACAAATATGCGGTATGTGCGAATATTGAAATATATATTTTTTAATTATTATTTAATTCAGATGTTTTAATTTTTATCTATTTATTATTTTTTTTTAATTTTGTATTTAATTATTTTTTATAATTTTATTTTTATTTAATTTATTTTTAATAATTTTATTTTTATTTAATTATTATTACTTTTCTATTTATTTATAATTTTTTTTATTAATTTCTATTTTATCTATCGTAACTTTTTCCTCCGCAATTTATTTTTGCCGGCTAAAATAATAAATTGGCCTGATTGACGTTTTGCTCCTGTCCCCTCCTCTATTGCAAAGAAAGGCACACACATGCATGCATACTTTACTTTTTGTTTTTTCTGCATTTATTCACCTCAACAGCAACACCAACCAACCCATACTCACACAGGTTTTTTTTTTTTGCACAGTTCTGTTTTTATTGTTGCCATTGCGTTGTTGTTTTTATTTTTCTGTGGTTCTGTGTTTTACTTTCATTTGGAGAATTTTTTGAATTGCTGTAACGGCTAAACGTGAATCTCTTTTTTTTGAATTGTTATTGTTTTGTTGCTGTTAACGGCTAAACATAACAACAACAACAACAAAAATAACTGCAGTTAACAGAGCACAACATTGCTCTGTGCAAGAGATAATTGGGAAAGAGTGTTCTCCTTATTATATCTCTTGTGCAATGAAGAGCACTCACTAATCATGTTCTGTTAACTGCAGTTATTTTCGTTGTTGTTGTAAATGTGTGATGTCTTAGTGTATGAGTGCAAATAAAGGGGGGTAATTTAACATTATTTTTATTGCAGTTTCTTTTAATTGAATTGCATTTTTCGAAATGTGGGGGAATGCATTGAAAGCTTTTTACATAGCTAAAATGTAAAAAGGGTTAACTACATAATGTAATATTTTTTATTTATTTTATTTTGTAAAAAAATAAATAAAAAATTTACCTTTTCTAATTTTTTTCTCTAAATTGAAAAAAAAATCAAATATAATTCTCCCCCACACACATAAGACGTGATTGTTCTTGTTGAGAAATAACTTGCTTATTACGGGTGTACAAAGGAATGAATGAAATTAATGGCGGGAAAGTTGAGGTGAGTGCAGGCCTTTGTTGGGGGCCCTTTTTACGTAATAAATGGGATATTTAGGAGGTGGGAATTTGATATACTTTTTTTGGAAGATGATAAATAGGATGTTTTCTTATGCCCCCCATCAAAAGATGGACGGACTATTTCTACTATGTTTGGTATCGGATGAATATGGGATATATCGGACAGCTTTCAAACATAGCAATACCGCCAATTTTCGAAAATTGTTTTAATAGATTTGGATATAATTGGTAGATTTGGATTCTCATTGGATAGAAAATTATTATTCTTACACTTTGAAGGGTAGTCCTTACATAGCGGTACCCTAAATTTTGAGGTCTTTGGACATGGTTTTCAAAGCGAATCGATTGTAATTTGGTATTTTAGGTTATCGTTGGGTAGCAAATCTCCCTACCACAATTTATCAGTATTGGTTCACTTTAGGCCCCATAGGATAGGCCCCACATAAAGGTACCTCCCAAAATTTGGTATTTTGGACACATTTTTTCAATCGTAACTTTGTAATTTTGATCATCATGGGTTCGAAAATCCTACCAAAAAATATCAATATTGGTTCTCTTCGTTATTTTGGGATATTTTAGCACGTTTTTCAACCGAATCGATTGGTTCACTTTTTAGGACGCCCCCATATAAGGCTGCCTCCAATATTCGGTTTTTTAAAGAGATTGGGCACATTTTTCATCTGAATCGGCTGTACTATTCTATTTTAGGTTCATATTGAATAACAAAATTGTCCTTCCAAAAATTAGCAGTATTCGCCAATTTTTTATGGTAGCTTCCATTTATACGATACCTTCCAATGTCTAATTTTTGAGAATTTTGGAAACATATTTTTCAATCGATTTGTCTCTAATTTGATATTTTGCTTGCTCATGGTTCGAAAATTTACCTACCAAAAAAATTATCAATATTGGTCCACGTTTATGTATAGCCCCCCTTAGAACGGTACCCCTAAAATGGCGGTATTTTAAAGAATTTCCGCACTTTTTTCTAACCGAAATGACTCATATTTGATATTAGGGCTTCTCAGGATGTGTCCAATATCGATGCGTAAAATTATTATTATCGGTCCATGTTTAGTAGGCATTGCACCCATCCATATAACGGTACCCCTTTAATGTCGATATTTCGGGAAATTTGCGCACTTTTTCCTAACCGAATTGATTCATATTCGATATTCTGGCTTCTTAGGATGTGTCCAAGATCCAATTATTAATATAGGATTTTTTTCTACCAAAAAATAATCAATATTTTCTCAAATTTGTAGACGAATCTCATAAAACGGTATCTCCATTATTCGATTTTTTTTTTGGGATTCCGAAAAAATTTTGTAACCGAAATTACTAATTTCCATTTTTTTTTGTCTTAGTGGGTCGAAAATAGTCCTTCAAAAAATTACCACGTTTTTGTATAGACCTTCCGGCCTTTTGTTTCATTTCAGAGCCGATTATAAGGTGTGGATTTTTTTTAAAATAATTTTAAGAGTCGATTATAAGGAGTGGATTTCTTAAAAATAATTTTTAGAGTCGATTATAAGGCGGGGATTTTTTAATAATTTTCAGAGAGCTTTAATTATTTACATCTCTGGAACACATGTTAGTCATCATACCTCTATTTAAACTTAAAAAAAAAAAATGATTTCCCCACAGATGCTCCTTCCTCCGTTTTATATTTTATATTTTTTAATATTTAATATTTCTAATCGCATTAATTTTCATCTAAATATAATGCAATTTTCCCCATCCTCTTAATTCCATTACATGCAATTAATAATATACGCCACTACTCCGACAAAAGGAGGCCTCTCTCTTTCAATGGCCTTGTCATTTCGTAAGTTTGCCCGTTAATGTGTTGTGGGGGTTTTGTTTTTATTTTGCCAATCTCTCTCACCCTCACCCATTGCACTTGCATATTTGCTACGGCTCTCTTGTAACGAATGTTGTGCATGGCTCAATGTGTTGTTATTCTGTTGATCACATCCGAGCGCGAGATTTCTTTGGTCTTTTACTGTTAATAAGCAAATTTTTGTATCAAAACAAAACCACATTATTATACATGTCTCTCTTGTATAGATGTGTGTCTGTCTCTCTGTGTGTTCATGTTTGTGTGTTATTTCACATGGTTTCCATACTCCACTCTACTACTTCCTATGTTAAGCTGTTTTGTTGTTTTTTTTTTCGCCGATATACTTTTGTTTTCTTTTCATTCTTTGTTTTGTTTCCAAGTTGTTATTTTTCTGCTTAAATCGGCAATGTTGTGTACATATGTACGCGTACATACATACATAAATTTGTTTCTCAACTACATCTTCGTTGTTGTTGGTTTTGGTTTTTTAACACAATCAACAAATATGTATATATGTTCTTTCTATGTAAACTATATTGTCTTTGTTTTTATTTTGCTTCGTATTATTTTTTTGTTGTGCCGGCAGCGGCCGACCATGAATTATTAATTTTTTTATTGTTGTTTGTGTCTCAGAGACACTATTTTTTTTTTGTGGGAGATTTCTTAATCACCCCAACGAAGACAAATATAAAGACAAAATAAAAAACCGCCAACAACAATAACAATAGAAAATAAATGTGTGTCTTTGCAAAAAACCTTAACTAAATCGTTGCTCGTTTTTTTTTAACACAAACTACTACTACTATTAGGGGTACTACATATAGGGTAAACGCACCTAATTCCGGCATGTACCAATAGTCGGCATCTTTTTTATATAACTTCAAATAACTAAAAAATCCTATAACTAAATATGAAAAATACCTCGAATAATCTTCAATAACACTGCAACCTATCTCTGTATAAAATTTAATCGAGCTATGTACATTTATTGAGTCAATATTTGGCATTTGGTCAATGAGGTTTGTCAACACCAACGATAAATCATGTTTCTTAAGAAAAAATTAGTGGGCATGTCAATTGCAAAAGACTTGTAACTATATTAAAATTATATATTTTTCACAAGGATCTTCTTGGTAATTGTAAAGAACATAGAGAATAATACTTTAGAATTTAAAATCATTAAAAAATATTTGTAATTATGATATTTTTATCGATGCCGCCCTTAGGAACAAAAATTTTAAAGGTTTTCCTATAGTCGGCATATGGGTGAATAATAAGCACCTTTTCGATCTTTTTGGCTCAAAATTGGAAAAAAATTAAATAAGTGCTCTAAATAACGATTAATTTATAAAAATCTGTTTTGAGTGGTTTAACATAATGGAAGACATTGTTTAATCTTAAATGTGTTTAACCTATGAAATGCCTTATTTAGCCATGCCGAGAATTGGATAACAGGTTCCCAATGTCGGCACCATGTTTTATAATTGTAATATTTTAATAAATAATATTATTTTATATAACTTTTTCAATACAAAACTGATGGAAACGTCCCATAGTAATAATTTATTATTGAAAATAGCAGAAAAATCAATTAAATATATAATTTTTGTTTAACTAAAATGTGACATGCCGACTATTGGAACATAACATGCCGACAATTGGAAAAATGTGCCGACTATTGGCACAAAGGCACTATTTTACATAATTATTAATTTAATCTACTTTAATACAAGTTAATTAAACAAATTTGTATTCCATCGGGGAGTAAACAAAATTTCGAAACAGATGAACCTAAATACAATATCGTGTAAAAGATGCACTTGGAATGGTGAAACTTTTAAAAAGCGAAAATTCTTAAAGTGCCGACTATTGGTGCACTTACCCTACTTTGAGGTATTAATGACAATATGTTTTTTTGTTTTGTAGTTGTTGTGGTTGTGCCTTTGTGTGAATATTATGTGTTGTGTGAACGCTCTTGGTTCAGTGACATGAGCTTTTCTTGCTGTTTGTTGTTGTTTTTGCTATTTCATTTCATGCCTATTTCAAATTAAAACTGGAGCAAATGGAAGGGTACTTATGTACCCTAAACATTTGATGATGGTGTTGTTAGAAGGTTAATTGCGGACTTTGGAGTTACAGTAAATGCTAAATAAGTGTAATTATATAAAGAGGAAAGAAAATAATAAAAATAAAAATTTCAGTTTCTGTATATGGCCTGGATTAAAAAAAAATATTTTCAGGTTCTGTAAAAGCCTGGATTTTTTTTTAAATATGTTTTCAGGGTCTTCCATTAGGCGAATTTTTTTAATATTTTTAGGATTGTATAAGGCCTGGAATGTTTAAATAAAATATTTTTTAGGGACTTCCAAGGCGTAGAATTTTTTAAAAAATATTTTTTAAGATTATGAAAAATTTAAAAAAAAATGTCTTGGATTTTATTGGAAAATATTTTTGAATAATTTTTAGTTCTAATATTCGGTACATGTCCTCATTCCATTCCCCGTGGGTTGTTTTGTGATGTCGTCTTATAATTGTGGCCTATATATCGACTCAAAAAAAAAAAAAAATGTAAAAATGTTGTAATTTTTCACACAAAAGTCAGGGTCCATTTCACCCACTAAATATTGACCAATCTTTATCAAACGTTCGGGCCATAAAGGCGGCCTCTGGAGCGACCAGAAAAACGGACAAAAATTAAGTATACGGTCCATCCCCTAAATATAACCCGATCTTTACCACAAACAATAGGGGTCTTCATTGGCCAAAACCCATCCTACATGCCAAATTTCGTGAAGATTAATCAATACCTGTGGCCTGTATCGTGTTTACAAATTTCAATGGACGGACGGACAGACACACATGTCTAGATCGACTCAGCTGGGTCTAGGGCCAATATTTCGCAGCGTTACATACTTTTGGGGGGGGCTACACAAAGCTATAATACCCCGACAACATAGTTGTGTAGCGTATAAAAATGCGACCAATTCTTTTTTTTTAATCTAAGTACACATTTGAAAGACCAATGTAAATATTTTTTTAAAGAACCCCACTTCCTTTGCTAGTAATTTCCCCACCCCATCTCAAAATTACATAAGAACAAAAGCAAACCTACATTCCTTCTGTCCCAAAGAAAAACATAAAAATAAATTTGGCGGGAAAAGAACTAACCCAAATATAGAGGACGACAAATGCCTCAACATATTTTTACAACATCTTTGCAATTGTCTCCTTGTTTTGTTATGAATATTTACACACATATATTTTATTGCAATTTCTTCTTGTCTGTCATTCTATTTCGTCCTACGACGAAAGAAAAACAATTTCATATTAGAGCGCGCCTAAAACCTGACACAACAGGGGTGTGGAGTGGTGGTTGGTTGCAACAGTTCATGCGCCAACAACCGGCCGGCATGCATTTTCAAGCAACCCCCCAGGCGGCTGCAAATTTTCATCAAAACACTGAAAGAGAGGAAATAATCACAAATGGAGAGAGAGAGTGAGGAAGAGATTTATATGTCTGACATTGAAATGATAAATTCTTTTGAATGGGGAATGGGTTGTAAATTGTTTGCCGCCGGTTTGTTCGTTCGTTCCATTCTGTTGTTGTCTATCAAACATCCATCCATCACACAAGAAGGAAGAGCTACCGGTGGTTGGCTGTGGTCGGTCGTTCTGTCTATGATGCCTACGACGACTTTTCAGCCCTTAGCGTAGCATTACAAATTATTCACCCCTTTTGGTCGGTCTAGCACACCACATATTTTCCTTGCCGTGTTCTGTTGTGTTTTGCTTGCTATAACATGCCCCCCTTTACTTTGTCTGGCGGCTGGCATGACAAATGTCTGCTGTAAAGTGCCGGGGTGTATATAGACCAGAAGGAGGATGATGGATGTTAATTGTAAATCAAAAGTTCATTGCGCCGTGTTTTTAGTGTTATAATATAATGCAGCACATGAGTTCCGTCTGCCAGAGACAGGGAGAGAGAGAGACTGTCATAGGCCGGCAGCAGCAAATAGGTATTTTGTGGCGGCTGTAGTTGTGTTTATAAATCTACTTTGTGGAACACTTGGGCTTAATTTTTATGCAGATTTTTGTTCGTTTGTTTTCCAGAATTGATTGATAGCTGATGATGATGATGTTATTTGAAACTAGATAAAGGAAAATTACAGCAATTGAATGGAAATAGATTTCAAGGAAATTTGCCCAATTTGAAAAGGGGTTCTTATTGTGATTGATAGTTGATATAGGGAAATAAACAACATGAATATGTATATCGCAAGGATATATTTAAGGGATCCAATTTCATTTTCCGTTATAATTTGTAATTTATTTGAAAACAATACTGGAATTTCTTAGAATTAAAAAAAAAATAATAAGAGGAGTAGAGTTCAGTGGTTTTTCAAAGGTCGTAGATTTAGGGATTTAAAAAAATATTTTTAAGGTGTAGATTTTTAAAAAAATATTTTCAGTGTTTTGGCGTAGATTAGGGATTTAAAATAATTTTTTTAAGGTGTAGATTTTAAAAAAATATTTTTTAAGAATTTAAAAAATATATATTTTTGAAACGTAGATTTTTAAAAATATTTTTAAGGCGTAGATTTAACAAAAAATTATTTTCAGGAATTTAAAAAAAAAATGTTTTGAATAGGATTTTAAAAGTCGTAATTATTTTTAAATATTTGCAGGGGTCTATCAAAATTCTTAATTTTTTTCAAAATATTTTCGGGATTCTATCAAAAAGGCTGACAACTATGTTGTCAGGGTATTATAGCTCTGTGCAGCCTCAAGGGTTTGTAACGCCGCGAAATATTGATCCTAGACCCACCTTTTTAAGTCATATCTCGACTAGCTGAGACGATCTAGACATGTGTGTCCGTCCGTCCATCCGTCTGTCCATTATAATTTGTAAACACGGTACACAGACCACAGTTATGGACCAATCTTCACGAAATTTTGCATGTAGAATGGGTTCTGGCCAATGATAAAGATCGGTTAATATTCAGGGGATGAAATGTGGACCAAATACTTAATTTTTGTCGGTTTTTCTGGTCGCTCAAAAGGCCACAAATAAGCCAAAGAATAAGCATACCTATTTCGATAAAGATCGGTTAATATTTACCGGGTGAAATGGACCCTGAGTTTTGTTTGATAAATTACAAAATTTGTATTCTATAGGACATAGACCCGAGAAGTTGATAGTATATCGAAGAGGAGTGGTTGATCTTTATATTGATACCAATTCCGAGTATTGATACAATACTCGGATGTGAGAGTTACATTTAAATATTTACAGGTGCTTACGTATTCAGATATTATTAAATAACCTATTACCACACTGGAGGGCGGAAATATAGCGCGGATCGCTTTGAAATGTTGCCTGAGGTTCCAGTTATGATAAAGGACAACGCCTAAAATGTTAGGTGATGATCAGATAATAATTTTTCGGATAAAGTGGACCGAAAACTTAATTATTTGTGTTTTTCGAGTCGATCGTCGCCACAATTGAAAGCCGAACATCACAACACAACCCACGGTGAAGGGAATCTGTACAATTAATTAGATGGGCTGTACTGATTATTAGTAATATTTTTTTGACCTCTGGCCGGTCAAATGGGTGCAAATATCGCGAAATATTGCCCAATTTTGAAATACAGAACCACAAAAAGTTAGATTTTAATGGTTTTAAATATATTTTCGGATACCATCATGAGCTGTAAATTTTATGTTTTTCGAAATCAATCAATTTTTTTTTAATTTTTTACCATAAGATGTAGATTGCATTCAAAGGTTACAATAAAATTTAGATGCTTTCTATATATTTTTTTCTAAGCAACTACCATTTATCATAGATTTTTTTTTAAAATTTTTATCATAAGTTATAGATTTTTTCCAAAATTTTTCAAAAACTTTCATAAATTTTAGATTTTTAAATTTTTTTGTCATAATCTACAGCTTAATTTTTTTTAGAAACTATGATACGTTTTAGTTTTTTAATTTCTATCATAAGTTGTAGATTTTCAAAAAAAAAAAAATCCAGAAACTACAAACATTTTCATCCACATAAATATTCAATATTATTTTTGGGAATCCTTCCATGTAAGAATTGGAAAATTTCCTGCATATTGAGGAAGCCATACAATTTGTGGTGGTATTCATTTCAAAATAGAAAAAAAACCTTTTTCAAAGGGTTTCACAAAATGGGGATTTTTAATTGGTGACATATGAAATTACTTCCTTAAAAACAACATGAAATAGATCACATCTTTACAATTAATTACAAGATCCCCATTACCGATTGAATGTCGAATCTGCCCATTTTATGATTGCATGTCTGTGTGTGTACAGCTGTCAAGGCAACAACTTCCCGACAGCAGCTTGCGTTACATAAATGGAAATTTTTTCTTTCGCGCCTTTTCAAACATTTCATGGCAATTTTCATTATTATTTTTCTAATTCCTTACATTCTTAATCAGCATAACCTTATTTCAAAACTGCAAAATGTGTCCCTAACTACCTACCTACCTTAAATAAATAAGGATAAGACAAGAAACAACAACAAAGAGTAGAAAGTCCTGCTTGTTGCTGCTGCTGTAACTAATTCTTGTAAATTTCCACCCCATATTCTTAATTTTTTCATTTCTAGAATCCAAAACAAAGAAGTAATCGCCTGTTGAGTCCTTGCATTTTTCTGTCTGTCTGTCCCTTTCAGAGTTACTTTATGTTTTGTTGGTTTCGCCCTCTTCCTTATTTTTCGGTGTCGTTGTTGTAATTTTGCCAGCTGTTCTCTTTCACCTGGCGGTTTCACAATTTTGTTTTTTCCCTTATCCTGTTTTTGTTGTAATAACCAAAACTACTCTTCAAAATGCATGTGCACACATTTCCTTGAAGACATGCTGCTGCTTCTTCTTACAGTTTGTGTACCTGATGTAAAGGAGCAGACTGCTGTGCAATATTTTACTGATCCTTTTTGTGTCCTGCAGTGTAATATTAAATCGTTTTTCTTTAATTTTTTATTCTACCTGGGGATTGCGCTTTTTTGTGTTATGTCATCCTTGTCCTTGGTGAGAAGGATTCTTTTTTTGTAATCTTTGAATTCTCATTTATTTATTCAAAAGATTAGAATTATTTTCAAAAAAGATTTCTCCATTCGTCCTTTTTTGTCCTTGCATTCTCACCCTTATGTGTTGTAATATTATGATAAGAGATTAGACGAAATGCTTCCATTGTTATCCTTAATATTGGTATTAGGGATTTTTTTGGTTTTGGAATTCAGAAATCCAGTAATGATTATTGGTTGGTTTTTTACAAAAAAAAAAAAATTAATTTTAAAGGTCTATGGCATGGTATAATAAGAAAGGTAGTATCATGTACTCATATGTTCAACATTTTTTTTCTTACTGTACCTTCATTGTCAAAAATTATGATTTTTATTTCCTCCTTAGTTATGTACGTACTCAGGGCTCAGGGCAAAATAATAAACTTCTCATAGTGTAAAAATTTTTAAAAGATCAAAACCGGAAAATTTTAATATATGGAGGTTTGGTATTTATAAAGTCCATCTTCTTCGAGCCTTACAGCAAAAATATACCCAGGAGGGACAACCGATCATGACTAAATCGTAGTTGTGGATTATGCTAATATTAAATAAATGGTATGAACATCAAAGCGGAATAACACGATTTACATATTCAGAACCTTCAATCGCTGGCATAACGTGAAAAGGCAATAAGTCAATTTTTCTCATCATTGAGATTTTGATACAGACATTCTCAATAAGTAAAAATACATCGATTTAATTCAAAATGTACAATTTTCTCATTTGTTGCTGTTGTTTTGTGGTGATGGGTAAAGACGCTAATCGACTTTTCCACATGTCTGTCTCTCCTGTAAAATTGTAAAATATGAACTTATCGTTTTGACATGTGAAGTCAGCGATATGGGTTCATATTTAAAATTATTATTTTCTAATTTTATTATTTTTTATTAGCTAAGAAAAAAAGAGTAAATTTTTTTAACGTTTAGCAGAACTATGTTTCATAGTATGTTATGATAGTATGTACCCACCTTTATAATTATTTGTTCGCTTAATTCATTAATTTACCGTTTTATTTTTGTTTCGCACCAATTCCATACAATGGACATTACTGCAATGTCATTGAAAAATGCAACCCTGTTGTCAAAAATACCGATAACATTAAATGTCAATGATTTTATTTACACAGTGAATAAAATAGCGGTGTTTTACACTGTTCGTCATGAGAGTTTTTTCTCTCTCTCTCATTGTTAAACTAGGAATAGAGTTGGAAAACATTGCCACAGGTAGGAACAAAAAAGTACGAAAAGGTACCTAAAATTTTACTTTAAATATTAATTAAATCACAATTGGTACGTTTATGTAAATTCGTACCTTTTGTGAACAAAAAGTAATTACTCTCAAGAGGGAGAAAAAAACTCATGACGAATACTCATGGCCAGTAGTGTAAAATCCCATATAGACGCAGATAAAATCGTCCAATGTGTCAACATTTTTAATCCTTTTGAAAATAATATTTTCTATAGAATTCATATTTCGATTATAAGACGATTATTCAAAGAACATTACAATGCCAACATGTTTACAAAGTATTTTTTGTGAAAGAAAGAATATTTTTTTCTAGTACTATTTAGATTGACGTGATTTTCTCTTTGAATATTTTTTTAGAAAACGTTTTTGGGAGACTCAAAATGTCAAGACTTACAAGTAATATTTGTTGGCGAACGTTTGTAAATAATATTTTTTGGTGACTAATTTTGATTAAATTTTTAAATCGCGCTGTTCTATATTTACCATAAACAATTAAATACATTCAATATCTCGATTTGCTCAAAATCCTATGCTTAATCGATATAATTTCAAATACAACTCTGGTTTGCACAAAAAAAGTCTCCTAAAAGTATGTATCAAAATACGTCAAAGTTAAAAAAATCAGTGCCTTAATAAGGTGAATTTTTTAATTCGCACAGAATTACTTCGATTTACCAGGACAAACATTAAATCAGTTAAACATTAAATCAATTAAATTTCTATGCATTATTGACCTAATGAAGGGCAATGGGCATTATATAATTTGAATACGTCTAATATTTTGCACCTCGATTTCCAATGAAGTCAATTTGGAAGGCATAAACTAAACACACCTTTTTACCGTTTATAAGAAATTAAAATAACGACCACCCCACATGTTTTGTAATAGAACCTAGAAGAATTTTTATGAAAATACCTGACCCTGACATGGAACAAATTATATAAAAATATTAGTTATTTTTTCTAGACAGAAATTTCGCGCCAAAATCAAAAATTTTGTCAATTTGATATAAAAATGCAACCCTACGGGAAGATAATCGATGAGGGCATTTAAACGCATACATTACTTGATACCGATTATTTATTGGCATGTGTGTCACACAATCACATTGGAGGTTTCGCAAAAAAAAAAAATTGCCATTTTAAAAACACTATTCCATCTATAAAAATATTTTTTTTATATCATATTAATATAAAAATGCAACTTTATAGGAATATTATCGATAAGAGCAATCAATCGCATAAATTTTTTGATATCGATTATATATTGCCATGTGGGGTCTCACACAATCACATTTGATGTGTCGCCAAACCCCCCTGAGAATTGTCTGACAAATATTTGGCGCCATTACGAAAATAATAATTTTATACAAATAATTTGAAAAAAGAATATAACAGTTGGTAGGAAATTAAAAAAATATCGCACAAACCTTCAATTATGAATATTGATATTTTTTTAATACAAAATTTTATCAATTCCATTTAAAAAAATACAACCCTTAATTCTCTATCTCTACTTTATGTAGTATATCGATTTTGGTTTTTGACATAGCCATTTGATCTATCACCAAATCCCCTAAGAATTGCGTTTGCCCAACATTTGGCGCCATTTCAAAAGTTCAAAAAAAAGTTTCATTAAAAATAGTGCGGCTTGTGAAGCATTAAACTTATTGTTGTTGCCATAAATCATTACATAGTCCAAAACCCTCTCCCATACACCCCTTATTTTACCTACCATAGAAAAATAAAAACTTATTGAACATTATTTAATTTGCTTCATACAAACCTTTTGCTGCTGCTGCAACCCAAGTCGTCGGCGGCAATAAAAAAAATCACAAAAAAAAGAAATAACAAATAGCAAAAATTATAAAATCGTCTCGTTTGAGCTCTTTTTGCCTTTGTTGGCTTGACTGGCTGGCTGGCTGTTTGGTGGTTTCATGTTCTCAATCGTCTGTCAGCATTTACAACATCAAACATTTTCGTGCTAAAAAGCATAACTGAACTGAACGATAGCAACTACGACCGACCTATTACCCCATCTGTGCCTTCTCCAACAACAAATATTGCTACTACTCAAACAACAACGACAACCATTCCACCACCATCATCATCATTTCCCCCTTCCTTTTTTTTCTTGCCATTGTTGTCAAAAACAGCAGCCGCCGCAGCAGATGAGCAATCCATCCACAGCATTGAACGGCGTTAATGCTGTTTTAGTTAGTGGTTGTGTGTGTCTTGTTGGTTTGCCCTTCACAAATATGCTTGTAATATGGATGGCTGAATATGTCTGTCTGCTTCTTGGTGTTTTAAAAAAACTTCGTTATTTTTTGTTTTTTGCATTTTCATGCCGGCACTCTGAAATACAAGAATTAAAAATCCCAACAATCAACAACAAAGAAAGACTTCAGCAAAATATCCATCCAACCAACAAACACACAACCATACATACAGCTAACTCAACAACACACACCATCAAACACATAAAGTTCTCACAAAACACACATTCACACAGATATACACTATTTTTTTTGCTATAAAACCCAGCAACAACCATTCTGTACAAAAGGCAAGCTGGGAAGGCAAGCAGCCGTGTGCAGGCAAGGCAAGGCAACCAACAACAACACAATCTACCAACAATCCAAAGTTGGTGTTTTGTCGTCAACTGTACCCACTACAACACAAAAATTGTGGATGAAAATGATGATGACGACGACGGCGACGAACAACAACCATACAAACGTCGTTCCCTGAAGTTTTCTGTGGTGTTGTATGCTACTCCTCTGTCTCTGCTTGCTTTGTTATTATACGGCGTTATTCCTTTTCCTCGTCCACAACCACCACACCACCATTTCGGAGTATTGTTTCAAAGTTCGTACTCACCATCAATGGCAAAAGAGTCATGAATGGTCATGGTGGTGTTGCTTTTCTTTACAAATTCACCATTCTCCGTTTATTCATTCATGCAGTTTGCTGTTAACATTGTCAGAGAGCAACCAGCGTAACAGCGCGCTCTCCAAATGTCTTCCTCTGTAGTGTGTGTCTCTCCAAATGTCTCCCTCTGTATTGTGCCTCTCCAAATGTCTCCCTCTGTTGAGAGTGAGTGAAGAGTGTGTCGTGTTGTGTGCATTTGCTAAACTGTTAGTTATACCACTGACCGTTAGAGTGCGCAAGTATGTGTGGTGTTTAAATGAAGAGCTGTCTTGTCATGTTTTGTTTCGTGTGCTGCTTTGTTTTTTCCCATTTGACAACCGATTACTACAATTGAGTGAGGTAATCGTTTGTGTTCTCGATAACAGTCATGCACACAGCTGTTTCAACAACCATTTTGACAGCATCAAAGGCCAGACTCAAAGAATAAAGCAAAGACGTGAACAAGCGGCAGTAATTCTTTTGTGAAGGGTAAATTAATTGGAAAAAAAGACAAAAAAAAATGTTGAAAATACCAAAGGAAAATCATATTTTCTGTTAAATAAAACAATTTCAATCAGTGTTTTATCGAATATAAAGCTATAAAGCAAATACGGCTGTATTTCTTTTGCAAAGGGTGAAAGAATTTGGAAAAAAGAAGAAGAAAGCCCACATTGAAAATACCACTGGACCTCTTATTTTGTGGTAAATAAACCGATTTTCAAGTTTATAAAAAAATATCCAGTGTTAGATATAGCATTAAAAACGTTTAATATTGTTCTCTCTGTTGTTATGATATCGTAACAACAGAGAAAAATGTTGGAAATTGTTTACGTATCAATATCTTTATACTTTTATGTCTTTTCAGCAACCTCAATATTAAACGTTTTAAACGCTATATCGCAAGAACTAATTTTATTTAAATTTTAAGACACATTATCGCGTATTTGCGTTTTTATTGTTAACATGCCTCTGTTATGCCTGATTCCCCCTGGATATTTTTTCATAAACTATTTTGTCAAAATGCATTTTGTCGAGTCTTTACGGTTTCTATGTCTTTGCAAGTTGTCGTCTGTAAAAAAAAAATTAAATGGAAGTTGAATCGAAAGAGTGGAAAATTAATTTTGTGGTATAGATGGCGCATCATCTAGTCCATGGATGGGAAACGTGCTATGTTGAAATTCGAAAAAGAAAAAATTTCAAAATATTAAAATTTTTCTTGGATATATATATATTTTTTTTATTATTTTACTTTTACTTTTAATTTGTAATTTTTGTTTTTCATATTTCTAACTTGTTTCTCCTTTCTCTCTTTTATACAGGACTCCTCCGGGCCCACATTAGATTTCTTCATATCGGATTCCCTGCACGATATGCTGGATGTTGATATACGCAGCGAAGTGGCAAATGTTGTCGGTAGCGTTACCGACTATGAAACCTGCCTGGCGGAATTACCCTCAGCATTTGATCACAGTACCGATTTGCTACATACAAATGGCAGTTCCAGTAATGGTGTCGCCATAACCTCCTCCTCGGCGCACAAAGAACCAACAAGTGTCCTATCATCATGGAGTTCACATTTTGGCGGTTTGGGTTCATCAAATTCATCATCATCATGGTTGGGTGCTAATAATGATTTTCTAGCCGATGTGGGGGCGTGTGTTAATCCCATTTCGGTAATGCCATTGATATCATCCTCCCTACTGCATATGTCACCAAAGACAAATTTAAATGCAAATATTTTACGTAGTAGTTCACCGCCACCCCCATCACCCAATGTCAATGATACCAAATCACATTTGACATTTTCACCGGCTCACATAAAGATTAGCGCCAGTTCGATACGTAATGAACAGTTGACGGCCCATATACCAAAACAACAAATAATAGCTATATCATCGACGGTAACTACAGCTACAACAGCCCCTGCTACAATGGCCACGAATTCGGCATTGCAGCGTAAAAATGCTGCTGTGGAGGCGATTAAAAAAGATTTGGGTACGGAGATGAGGAAAGTGGTGCCGGTGGCAACAAATGAAGGCGGTAATTTGGTGTTTAAAGCCAATCCGGTGGCTGTTAGCCGGGAAGGCAGCTCATCATCATCATCTACCTCAGCTGTTAGCACATATGTCAATGGCAGGAATTCGCCTCATCATCATCAGCAGATACTTACAGCTACCAGTAGTTCCTCAACCACCTCATCCGCATCTTCGGCTACTTCTACATCATCGAGCACAATTAAATTGGGTCCTGGTATTGGTGGTCTCACCTTTGCCAATAACATTACCACCTACAACAAATTGAAACAAACCTCCAACAACAATACAACACAACATAGCAGCAGCACAACAACATCAACGGGAGGAACAACAAAATTAAATCAGGGTTCGACAACAACAATCACTGCCAATGGTTCAGCGTTAGTTTTGAAACGTGAACGTGAATCTAGTCCTTTGCAAACCATAACCACCAATGGAAACAATAACCACAACAACAATGGTGGTGGTGGTCAAAATCTTACCAAAATAATATCACGCAATGGCGTTCAAACCTCAACTAGTTTTACAGCCAAATCCATAGCTCATGCAAATTATTTACAACAACAGCATCAGCAGCAACAACAACAGCAACAGAATAATTCCTCAAATGGTAGCCAGAATTCCAATTATTCCACAAATATTGTTAGCTATAATCCGAACAACTCAACAACAACATCTGCATCTAACAGCCCCACCTCAAGTAATAGTTCAAGTCCGAACCTTGCCACGGCCGCCGTTAAACCCTTACAGCAAAAGGTTAAGCCGCCCCAAGTTGAATCAGAATTTCCCAAACCTGCTTACTCATACTCCTGCCTCATAGCAATGGCTTTGAAAAACTCCCGCAGTGGGTCTTTGCCCGTATCGGAAATCTATAGTTTTATGTGTGAACATTTCCCCTATTTTAAGACCGCACCCAGTGGCTGGAAGAATAGTGTTCGACACAATTTGTCCCTTAATAAATGTTTTGAAAAAATCGAAAAACCTCCGACAAATGGTAATCAGCGTAAAGGCTGCCTATGGGCCATGAATCCCGAACGTATTGCCAAAATGGATGAAGAAGTCCAGAAATGGTCGAAAAAAGATCCCATGGCTATACGTAATGCAATGGTTTATCCCGAACATTTAGAGGCATTGGAACGTGGTGAAATGAAACATGGCAGTAGTGGGGATTCAGATGCTGAAATGGATAGTCAATCGGAAATTGAAGAGGCCTCCGATTTGGAGGAGCAGGAATTAGATGAAACATTGGTTGATAATATGCTCGTGGAAGAGGAATTGGATGAGGATATGATTCATGCGGTATCGATTAAAACTGAAGATATACATCATATGTCCGATAATGAAGATGATAGTGGTGTGGCTGCTGGAGGAGGTGGTGGTAATGATATTGTCATCAGCCGTTTGTCTAATTTACAGCAACAACGCAGGGCCACCATGTCATCACCGATTACCCTGTCAACTAAGGCTGTTAATGGTGGTGGTGGTATTAATTCCCTATCGGATAGTTTACAGCGGGATTTTGATATTGAGGTAAGTAAATATTCTGCTTCGAAGTTTAGTTTTTTAATAACTCCATTTCTCTTCTTCCCTCCTTTAGGTTGAAGACATCTACGATGCCATTGATATCGATGATGACAAAGAAGCGGTACGCATGGCCATTAGCCAATCCGATATTATTGAATTGAGTCCGGCCGATTATAATATTTCAGCTGCTGTCGGTGCTGGAGGCAACAACGAGAATCATCAATCCCCCAAGAGAGCAAGATTAAATATTAATTATTCAATTGGGCCGGCTGGTGAGATTGAAAAACAAATTCAAAATCAACAACAGCAACAACGTCACATACAAATGCAAAATATCAAGAAAATTGTCAAAGTTCAAAATATACAAGATCTGCAGCATATACAACAGCAGCTGCAACAGCAACAACAACAAATTGTTGTGCAAACAATATCGAGCAGCAATAATGGTGGCCTGCAACAGCAGCATCAGCATACCACCGCCGGACAATTTACACAAATCGGTACACTCTCAGCATTGGGTGAGGCAACAAATCATCAAACATCACGTCGTAAAATGCAGTTGGTTAATCGAATTGCTTAAATGCGAGTGAGCAAAAGAAGGAGGATGACACAACATTTGGAAACAAAACAAAAAAGAAAGGAAAATTGGAATTCCAATGGTTATTTGTAATTTGTTTTCGCTACGTTTCTCTCGCGGCGGGGAGTCAACACCATTATTTTGGGTATAAATGCCAGGTCAAGGTTTGTGATTACTGGCTTTGAGGAACACCACTTGCTGTACCCCCATGGAAATTACAATTCAGGAAGAATAGTTTGTTTTTTCGTTTTATTTTGTAATTAAGCAAGAGGTTTGCCCCCCACCCATCATCACTCTCATGCCCCACCCATCCATTAAACCTGCATTTCCATTTTATATTAATAATTATCTCTACACATAAAAAAGTATATTTACTATTTACTATTAATTTTTATTGCTACCTAAAAATTTATTACGCTTAAGAAGTAGCTTTTAAGTAACCGCTCCCTTTTTAATGGATAGGAATTATTAATTTTTTTTTTTAATTTATTAATCTTATGTTTTAACATTTTTTTACCCCTTATGATGAGTTTTAATTTCTTTTTTTATTATTTGATTTTAAGTTTTCTTCGTATTTGCCTAAGTTTTTAATTTAATTTACCGCCTACATACATTAGCGCTACTACATATATTTTTACTCTAGAATCTGCTCAAGGTAAAATATTGCTCAACATTTTTGTGAATTTTTTCGTTTTAGTTTTCGTTTTTTTCGATTTTTTTCTTTTGGTTTTTTTTTCAATACAAACAATAATCAAAAAAATGCAAACAAGTTCAGTTTTTATCTTGCCAATATTATTAAGGGTATGTCTTTCCAATTTGGGAAAGGCATCAATTTTCGATTTTTTTATATAGGCAGTGGTGTTAAAACAGGGTCAATTAAGGAGCTTAGGGGTTCATGCTGCTTTAGCGGGTCATAACAATCAATTGGTCATAAATATTTGGAAACTGTTCGGATTTTTGAAATTTTGTAGTCAGTGGTCCACGAATGTTCCAAAATTATGGAAGCTGTGCTTTACAACCTTTCGGATTTAATATATATTCAAGAATCTAATTCGCAGTATTTAGCACCAAGGCGTGGTGGCTTGCTTTTCAAATCGAAAAGCTTCGGATTCTGATTACCATTGAAAAATTCAAAAACAATGTTTTTTGTTTTTAATTTTTGAATAATCTCCCGCGGTCAGGATGTAACTAAAACTCCCAGAGGTCAAACTTCATTTTTGCTTAAAAAACAAGAACTCCCAGAGGTCAAATTTCATTTTTCCTAAAAATCGTAAGAAAAGTTTTTTTTTGAGGTTATGTCCGGAAGACGATATTTTTTGCAATAATTGCTGCATTTCACTTTCGTAATTCTAAGTATTTCAAAAAATAGATAAAATCGTTAAATTTGGAAAAAAAATTAAATTTTATTTCAAAAATGTGAGGTTATGTCTGAATTAAATTTAAAATTGTTTTCAGAAATGTGAGGTTATGTCTACATAATTCGTAGTTATGCTGCAATTTGAATTACAAAACTCTAAAGACATTGAACTTTTGAATGAACGTTGCACGTTATGGACCAATTGGGGCATAATAAAAAAAAAATATTTGGAAAAGTGAGGTTATGTTTGTGAAATGAATAAATATTTAATATGGAACTCTTGCACTTTTGGTTTATTTCTGCACATATTTTGATATTTTATATGTCAGATTTTTGTCAAATCAAACTTCAACAACAAAATATTTCCATGACTCCTTTAATTGATTGAATGTAGTTCCGCTTCAAAATTGATGGATTACAAAAAAATTATTACTAAATGAAAATATTGACCCTTTTTTGAACAAAACTAAACATGTTTGTGAAAAGTAAGGTTATGGCCGAATGTTACGGTTACGTTCAATGAAAAAATATTTCCATGATTTCTTTAATTGTTTGAATGTAGTTGTTCAACTCCAATATTGTATGATTACAAAAATTGAAAAATACATTGACCCATTTCGAAAAAAAACGTTTTTGCAAAAAGTAAGGTTATGGCCGAATGATAAAAAATTACAAACTATTGTTATAATTAATGAATTAAATTCATTTTGAAAATTGTAATAGGTCCATAACGAGTAACATATGCATATACTTTTGAGGTGTATTATGGCCAAAATCAAAAATGTTTAGAAATAAAGTGAAGTTATGGTTGAATTAAAAAATTGCATAATTTTTGTTTTATAAATTGAAATTCAGCTGCAAAAAATGTGTAGGTTTTAAAAATACAAAATCAAATCAATTTTAAAAAGTGAGGTTGTGGTCAATTGAAAAATTAATATTGAAAACCATTTTTACCCAAATCAAAAATTTTTGCAAAAAAATGAGGTTATGGTCGAATGGAAATTTTTTAAAATTTTTTCTATTAAATTAATGTAATTCCGTTCCAATATTGCATTGAAAGTGATGTGGACCCCTGCCCTGTTTTTTCCACTGCCTATTTGTGCGCTGCTTGTTTGCATTCATTTTTGTTTTTTTTTATAAATTTCAATTCTTTTTTTCACATGAGCTGAATAGGTTTTTTTCGCGTTTTTTGGTTTTTAATTTAATTTAATTTAATGAAGTAAATTTGCAAATGGTATATTTGAAAATATATTGAAAAGTATTTTAGGTTTGCATACAAAAAAATCAAGTTATGGAAGGGAAAAGGTCCAATAAAACTATTCAAAAAGGTGAATTTACAAATCTTATCCTCTTAACACATATTAGGATGGGTCGTTAAATTCCGTATTTGTTGGCATTATTGGCCTTTTGCTCACCATCTCCTAATTTTTTTTTACAATCAATTCAATCTTTGGCAATAATTTATGAATTTTTGTTCTATTCTTTTATTTTAATTTTTATTTTTTAATTCGAAGGTATTTTCTTCTATATACCTTAAAATATATTAAAACATTTTAAGTAAGGGAATTTACAAATTCCAACCCCCCTTAAAAAATATATGCCCACCCTAAGCTACTTGAAAAAAAGCCCCAAGAAAGGATTTAAATTTCCTTTATCACATGTGTATTTGTAATTTAATAATTATAAAAAAATGTCCTATATACATTTACATATATAGTATATATATACATAAGAAAGAGTTTTTAATTTTATTTCCATATTAAACTCTTCAATTAATTTTAGTTTACAAAACACAAAAAAGAAAAATTATCGAATATATCCTTACATCTATATAAACATTATAAAACACAAAAAAAAAGAAAGATAAAAATCCTAAAAAAATGTACATATACAGTTGAAAAAACATTTTAAGAAATTTTGTTTCATTTTTTTAAATCACTTTTCATTAAAAAGATTATCATTTTGACAATTTTTCAAAACTTTTGCAACAAAAGTCCCAAAAAAAAAAAACTAAAATTTGACAAACATATATGACACGAATAAAAAAAATTATAATAATTATAATGAATTGATCTCACAGTATACATATATATAATTTTATATATATTAAAAACCACATATATATATAGTAGATGCTCCAAAACCTACTTCATTGAAAAATATGTTATTTTTTTATTATTTTTTTCTGAACAAAGCATGCAGAATATATGCAATTTTGTTTAAAATTATTATTTTTTTTTTTTAATTTTATTTTCAAAATATTCTGACAAATTCCTAATGAAATAAATTGGAAAAATTAAATTGTTATTGTAATTTTTTGACAATATATATTATTCACATATATATAACGATTTTTTGTTGTAGTTATTTTTATAATCTATATTTTTTTTTTACAAATATAAATATATGACATTCCTCAAACATCATCATTCTTAACTTTGACGTATATAAACAACACTGTGCTGGAAATATTAATTAAAAATGAGGTATTTTTTTAAGTTTTAAGCAAAATGTGAGGTTATGGGGAAGGAAAAATGGAATTTTAAAATGAAACAAAAATATATTAAAAATAAAAAATACCAATACCAGAAAATGAAATTTAAAATTACAAAACCGAAATTTTAGCTATTTTCGATAGTATTTCAAGAAATGTGAGGTTATGGAGAAAAATGGGAAATTCCGATTTAGCTGTTTTTTTAGACATGTTTATCGAAAGCAATTGAAAATAACTAAAAAATATCATTTTGGCGTTGCGAGTTAAAATTATTCTTTTTTTGTTTTGTTTTGGAAAAGTGAGGTTAGGTTTAAAAAAATATTGTAATGGTAGTTGAAGAAATGTAATAATACTTCTGTTGTTTATAGGTCGCAATTCAAAATGACAATACTAAGAATATTTTCTCGGTCCTGGGAGTAAAATTTGCAATTGAAAAATGTGAGGTTATGATTGAAACAACTTTTTATCTTGGTGTTATGAATTAAAATTATCCATTTTTTATTGGGAGAAGTGAGGTTAGGTTTAACAAATATTTTAATGGAAGTTGGTGAAATATAACAGGGTCTGCTGCAACTATTTCTGTTTTTTAGATAGCAATTCCAAATTATAAAACTAAGGATATTGAGATGAAGGTAGTAAAATTCAAAATTAAAAAAAATGAGGTTATCGCTGAACAAAGTGAGGAATGATATATTTTTCAAAGAACAGTTAGAGCTACTAAGTTTTACAATATTAAAGATTCTCATTATTTTTACTCAAATTTAAAATTTTTTTTGAATGGCAAAAATTCCCTCTCAAAAAGTTAGGTTATGTTCAAAAATATTTCGAATAATTGATGTTTTTAATTTATAATGAGAGTCCCTCTGAAAGACCCAATTGGGTGGGAACATGTTTATACTGAAGAGACAGACCTTTATGTGTAAAATCTATTTTTTTTATTATGAGGTTAAGGTCGATTTTTAGGTTATTTTCAAATATAATTTTTCGAATAATTAAGGTGTTTAATTGACATTGTACCTCTGAGAGCTCTAATTGGGCATATGATCATAATGAAGATCCCTTTTTGTGTAAAATCTACTTTTCTTAAGTGAGGTTAAGATCGATTTTTGCAAATCAAAATCAAAAAATTTTACCTCACAAAAAGTTTGGTTATGTTCAAATATTATATTTCGAATAATTGATGTTTTTAATTTGCATCATACCTCTAAGAGCTCTAATTGGACACATGTTCATACTTAAGGGCCGTTTTTATGTAAAATATATTTTCTTAAAGTGAGGTTAAGGTCGATTTTTGCAATTTTTTTCCTAATAACTTTATTTCTAGTATATTAGAATATTTTTTTCGTTTTGAAAAGTGAGGTTAAGGTCAATGGTTTTTTTTTTCAAATTTGTCCCAATATTATATGATCATAGATTTGCATATTGTAAAATATCCTAATCTTAAAAGTATCCTTCATTTTTTATAACTTTTTGAGATATTCCAAATTTTGAGGTTATGTTCATCTTTTGAAAATTTCTTATTTTTATACGAATAAGTTCTTATGTTCTTATGGATCTCCCATGGTTCAAATTTTGGGTTAGTGTCAATATTTAGGATTTTTATGGAGAAAAATTTATTTTTTTTTTCGCAAAAAGGACGTTAAAAATATGTTTCTCCACTTTTCCCAGTGAGGTTATGATCGAAAGCCACTAATAAATGAATAAAACTTGTTGTTTTTGGGAACATTTTGATTTTTTTTTTAAATTCCTGGATTCTTCATAATCTCAGAAATGTTGCAATCGTTTTTATATGAATTTTTTTCAGCACGGTGTTATTTATATAAGAAAATAATTGTAATGCAACAGTGTCTCTTCAACATTTTGTTGTTTAGAGCATTTTCAGTATTTTTTTTAACAAAAAAAACATCCATACATACCATTTACTATATATAGAAACAAACATACCACACCCCAATTATAAACTTGACTACAAAACTTAGATATGTATATTTAATTTAGTTTTTTTTTTATATCAAATTTCATTTCAATTTCAAAAAAATGAAATAAAAATGAACAAACCAATTTTTATTACAACATTTACCAATACAAACAACAACATCAAGAAATCCAGTCAATTTTTTTTTATAATTTGTAAATTGTTTTCCTACATTTAGTTTTAAGCTACAATATATAGATAGATATACATAAATAAGTATGTATGTTGTTGTTGTCGTTGGTATATTTCTTTCAAGTGTATTGTAAATTTGTTTTTTTCTTTTTCACCCACTATAACTCTATAATCTATAAAGATTCAATTTTATAAAACCAACCAACATTTCTTCTCTTTGAGCAAACATGCATTGAAGTACAAAAAGCAGAAACAACAAAAAAGAATGAAAAATATTTTTTTAAACAATAAAATAGGAAAACAAAAAATATACGAGTAAAACAAAAATGATAAAATTTTATAAAAAAACATATTTTTTAAATGTAAATTAGTATTTTAAATAAAAATTACATTTATATATACAAAATAAATATACATACACACATATATATAAAGTACATTTATCCTATTTTTTCTATGTACATATATAGTATTAAAAAATAAAAAAAAAAAAAAAAACAAAAAACATGCAAAAAAAAAAAAATCGAGTAAAATTTAAATAAAAAAATGTAAAAAGTGGAAAAAAGAATTGTTTTATTTGATCCCTTAGCTGGCTTGTGACAGAACATTTGCTCCATAAGCCAAGCTTAAAAAAAGATTTTAAGACTTTTGTGCTGGGGCATCTGTAATCATCCTCAAAACATAACCTAGCCAAGGTAGTCACTGGAACTCGATACGTCTGACTATGTCGATGTCCTAGAATAGATGGTACAACTCATGGTTCATTCGACGGCGATATAGACCGTCAACGTAGATGGGCCCATAGATCTTTCGGAGAATTTTTCTCTCAAACACCCCAAGAGCTGCCTCTGCTTGTGCAAGTACCCATGCTTCAGATCCATACAACAGCACGGGTAGTATAAGCGTCTTGTAGAGTGTGAGTTTGGTCTGGCGGGAGGTGGTCTTGCTTTTAGGTTGTTTGCTCTTGTTCTTCTCCGAATTTCCAAAATGATGTCATTCGTTTTATTTATGGCGGTACCAAGGTATATAAAATCTTTGACGACCTTGAACCTGTAGTTATCAAGTTCCATATTTGGACGTCTTGCGCTTTGATACCATCAGCTTGATTTTTTCGCAGTCCCACTTTGTCAGATTCCTTCTCAATTTGTTCAAAGGTGGCAATGTTCCACCCATTATGTCGATGTTATTGGCGTAGGTAACATTAGTTGTTTGGTGTACAGAGTGTCATTTCTGTCCACCTTTGCCTCACGTATGACCTTTTCCAGCTGGATGTTAAAAAGATCACGCGACAAACTGTCACCTTGTCTGACTCCTCGTTCGGTATTAAAAGGCTCCGAGGGTCCTTTCCGACTTTAGGTTAGGTTTGGGGATGTGCAGTCACATGTGTGACTGCAACACTCTGAGACCGGTTAGGTCCGTTGTGATCATCCACAAGAAAAGATACAGTGAAGAGAAGAGACCAAGAAGACAGATCTGTAGGGGAGAGAAGATTAGTAAATTAAAGGAGTGAAGAATGAGTGAAGGTCGATGGCCCTATGAGTCAGACAGAAAAAAGTATTACGTGCCAAGGTTATATGCTCCTAACCATTTTATGTTTCTAATTATGCTGTAGATTAGAGCAGGTTCGGTTGATGAGAAGAAGCTGAGACCCGGTAGAAAATGAGCACCCATTAGTCTGTGTCGCCTGTATGCCAGGGCTGGGCAGTGACACAGGAGATGCTCAATTGTCTCCGTCTCCTCCTCGTCAACACAGAGTCTACAGAGTCTATAGTAAATGGGATCTTGATGCAAATCCCATTTACTAGTAAAGGCCCTGATGTTGCAGTGACCAGTGGTGATTCCCGTCATCACTCTAATTTCAGCTTTGTTCAGGTTCAATAGTGAGTGCGTTCTTTTGGTAGACAGAGTCGGCCAGATTGATCTTGACACGTTGCACCTAGGTTCGTTGTGCCAAAGTTCGCGGGCTGTTTCGTCAAAGAATGCCTCAATGTTCCTATAGAAAAGACAAATGGGTGGTTTGAGTGAGTCATCAGTTTCTAGATCGGTGGATTGAGATCCTCGTCTAGCTAGTTCGTCCGCTCTTTCATTACCCAAGATGTCACAATGTCCTGGTACCCAACACAACCGATAGCTATGGTTAAGTTCTTCCAGAGCTGTTCTACACTTGAGGACGGCTTCGGATTTGATGTGGCAAGATTTGATGGCTTTAAGAGCCGCTTGACTATCCACAAAGATAGTCACCGGTTCAACGACCTCAGCATCCAGATTTTTTATCAATTCCGCTACCTTCCAGATCGCGAAGATTTCAGCTTGGAAAACACTACAAAACTATCCAGTTTGTAGGTCAACTCAAGGCCTAACCTTTCACAGTAGACGCCTGCCCCAGTACCTTCTTCCATCTTGGATCCGTCTGTATAAAAGGCCAGACCGTCCAGAGGAGGGTTACTTCTTTTCCAGTCGTCTCTACTAGGGATAACGACATCTACATCGTCAAATCTAAGGATTGGTGATATGTAGTCGCTTAGTGTAGCGCGTTGGTCCAATGCTATACCTGGTTCATTTAGAACACTACTATGCCCAAAGGTACAATTCCGCCAGAGTTTTTGTTCGTGTAGCCTTAGGGCGCTACGCGCAGCCTGACACTTAATGTGCCAATTAAAGTTATTTTTCATAGCGGTATAATTTTGCAGGAATGTCAAACGCAGACATGACTTTATACACCTCTGAACGGATAGGAGTGTCGAATGCGGCTTTATAGTCGACGAATAGGTGAAATGTGTCCATGTGGGTCTTTTCTAGGCAGAATGAAAATCTGGTCAATGGTGGATTTGCCAGGTCTGAAGCCGCATGGTCCAATAATGTCATTGCCCATTGGCTTCAGTCATTCATACAGTACGCTGGATACTACTTTATATGTGATGGGAAAAATGCTAATTCCTCTATAGTTGGTACATATCGTTTTGTCTTTTTTTGTGCACGGGGCACAGGATGCTGAGGTTCCAATCGTTTGGCATAAATTCCAAATTGTACTAAGCAGCATCTGACCACCGGTCGTAAATAGTTAGGCTGGTAACCTATCGGCACCTGCTGCTTTATTATTCTTCAGCCACTTGATTCCTATTTTGACCACATCTTGGCTCGGTGGTATACATTGTATACCGTCATCTCTTACTGGTTCTGGGGTATCTTCTTCGCCACTATTTCATACCAGAAGCTTTGCAAAATGCTCCTTCCAGATCATCAACAAGCTATCTATATCTGTCACCAGGTTTCCATCATCAGGTCTACAGGAGGATTTGCCTGCAGCAAAGCCTTCGGTTTTTTTAGTCATTGATAAAATTTTCGGACTTCATTCTGACTCCTGTACATCTCGAATTGCTCACGCTCACGCTCTCGGTTTCCTTGTTTTTTATTCTTTCTTTTGAAAATACGTTTTTCCTCTCTCTCTTTTTTCCTGATAATTCTCTCTTGCATTGCGGGTTGCTACTGTTTGCAGGGTTGTCCGATACCCTGCGTTTTTCAACTCAGTAGCATTACGACACACCTGATCGTACCACGGGTTTCTTGATGGTGGTCTTTGGTACCCAAATGTGACTTTTGCTGCAGTTCTTTGCTATTGTTTTTTTTTACATTATTATCGGGACAAGGTGAGCTTTCGTCTAGCAGGTGGGTGGGTTGAGCGGAGTAGGCTTCTGCTATCTGTTGTGTTTGTAGCTTTTCGACGTCCAGTTTCTACATTAAGACGAGTGCAAACCTTGGCTGCCACAAGGTTGTGTTCCAAATCGATATTCGCTCCTCGGATCGATCGGACGTCTAAAACACTGGATGAATGCCTTCCGTCTATCACAACATGATCAATTTGATTTCTCGTTGCTTGATCAGGAGAGATCCAGGTGGCCTTGTGTATATCGAGAGCTTGAATCTGGTGCTGCTAACTACTATGTTTTTTGCTGCCGCGAAGTCAATCAACCTCATGGCGTTGTCGGATGTTTCTTCATGAAGGCTGAATTTTCCGACGGTGGGGCCCAAGATATTTTCCCTCCCGATTTTTGCATTAAAATCTCCTAGTAGAATTTTAATGTCATGGCCAGGGCACGGTCATATGCTGTTTCTAGGCGCTTGAAAAAAATATGTCTTTGGTCTGCTCATTTTTGTCTTCCGTCGAAGGATGGGCGCAAATAAGACTGATGTAGAAGAACTTCGATTTTATACGGATTATATCTATTCGCTGGAGTGAAAGTGGAGAGGTCTTTTATTCTCCTATTAACTATAAATACGCAGCCAAATTCACGTCTCGTTTCAGGGGGTAATCATCTGTTTTACTTACACCAGTCCCTTTCCAACGCATTTCCTATTAATTGGTCCACTTCCTCTGGTACCTAACACACAACATAGTCAAACGGACTACCCGATTTGAGGTAAACTTTGTACAACCTAATATTTTAACCATGACTGTATAATGTTGAAAGATGGGACTTATCCGTCAACTTTTTGAAAACTTGTAAATCTTATATCGGGCGAACAGTATACCCAATTTCATCCAAACTTTGCACATGGTAATATATTTACCTCCAATAGATCAGGCATGAATATGGGTCCCATTGGACCACTCCTCCCACCAAGTGTCAACATTTTGAAAATTTGTTAATCCAATATCAAGATAATGAAATGTCTGATTTTATCCACTTTTTTTTTATTCCGAGATGGGTTATATGAACTAGCCTCATCTGAAACTTTTCCAATTATGGTCAAGTGGCGACTATATGATACCCTATCCAACTTCCACGAAAATCTAACTTTGTGTTGTTTTATATTCTGAGCTTGGTCAATATTTCGCGATATTTGCATGACCGACAAAAGTTCTACAAATATTACTAATATGATCTTGGAAAATTTCAAAGCGATCAGCTCTATATTTTCGCCCTCTAGTGTGGTAATGGGTTACTAAATAATATATCCGAGTACATACGACAGTACAATTGGTAAAGGTCAACCACTCCTCTTGGATATATTATCAACTTTTCGGTTCTATGTCCTTCAGGGGTAAATATATACGCTATAAAATACAAATTTTGTAATTTTTCTCACAAAACTGAGGATCTATTAAACCCGCTAAATATTGACGGATCTTCATCAAAATAGAAATGCTTACTATTTGGCCCGATTCCCTTCTCTATGTAAAAATTTGCGATATTTAGGCTATAATTGCCTGCAGTGACCAGAAAAACCTGTTTCCATGACAGAGGGGTCTACGATCCGAGTCTTGCTTGTCCAACGTCTGACACCTCAGCCCATTGTGTAAAGGCATTAGCCGATCTTTACCATAACTAATAGGGCCAGAACCCATTCTACATGTAAAATGTCGTGAAGATTGGACAAACGGGCACACATGTCTAGATTGACTCAGCTTGTCGAGGTATGATCGGTATACTTAAAGGTGGGCATTACAAAATCTTGGAGATGTGCAAAGCTATAATACCCTGACAACATAGTTGTATAGGGTATAAAAACTGTCTTAGACATTCGCAAATTATAGACTGAGGGTGTTCAAATTGCTTTGGACAAAAATTTAATCAGCCCTTCTTGCCAGTCGTCAGCATGTTCAAAATAGTTTGAGCGGAATTTAGTATTACAGAAGATTACAGATTTTCATTTTTCAAGATTTGATGCCAAAGCTTGTTAAGGTATGTAACTTTGTTGAAGATTAAAAGAGAAGAAAAATAATTTACAAAAAATTTGTGTTGTTGTTTTGTTGTTGTTTTTTTGTAACTAAAGAAAAAATCCCACATGCCAAGCTGATAAGACGAGCTGCGGCTGTCTGTATATTTTACAGAGAGTATATATGTGTCGGCAACACTTACTGACATTTTTGTAATTGTTACATTTTGGATTCCTACCAAAAATTATCAATATCGGTCCATCGGTTACTGACATTTTTGTAATTGTTACATTTTGGATTCCTACCAAAAATTATCAATATCGGTCCATCGGTTTGTGTATAACACCCATATATCAGCACTCCGATATTTTGAGTACTCATACTCAAATTTTTAAATATCGGATAATCTTCAGATATATACGTCTATGGTCTAGGCTCATTTTACATGCCGGGACTTTAGTTGGTAAACTACTTCTTCACAGAACACATTTAGCCCATCGTCTAACGTCTTTTTGGGTATGTTCTTAGTCATAGCCCAATTTCCGCCCTCAGTGTCTTTAGTCTATATGTGTAGATGATTTTAAAAAGTTGTTGTTTTTTTAATAAAAATAACAATTGTTTTACATTCTTAAATAATTATTTATTATTTTTATTCACAAAACATTGAGATATACACATTAATTAATTGCTACATACAAACATCGAGTGTGTACATGACTATGTAAAATGAATATTTACTATATGATTCTGTTTTGAAATATACAATTTATTTAAATCTATATAGTGTTGTATTCATTTTAATTAATGGACGGCTTAATACTATTTACTTTGGCATAATTTTACTGTTTTTTTACTTTAAACATATACAAAAAGATTTAATACTAATATTAAATACTAAAATTGGTTTATGGTGCGGGAAAATGCCACAGAAAAATTAATCTATTCGGGGGCATTCAATTGCTATTTAGCCTGAGTATAATTTGTGGGACATAGATTTTTCTTTGACAGATTTTTTTTGTGTGTGTGTAGCTTATTTTTATATGAAATAATTGAAATATGGAAAATATTACAAAATATTTAGTGTGCTGAATATATGATCAGTTTCTAGATTGGTTCGGACAAGTCCAGATTATCTCAAACTATGATCAACTTGATATTTTTCCATCGATGTCTTAATATTTAACCATATACATATATAAATGTATATAGTCGAAATTGTTTATACGAACACAATTTTTAACGACATGTCGGTTATATCCACTTCCGAAAAAGCTTCGACCTTCGAACTTTGCCGGCCCCTTGGCCATCGTTATTTCGATTGTATATAGTAAGTGATATATACAATGATGAGATAATATATATATATATATATGTACATAAATCTATGTTGTAGAGGTACACAATTTCAATTGCAATATTTTATGGAAGGCTGACTTCCACTAATAATTCGTATCATCCCAGTGAATAGGCGGCTACTGTTGATTGCCACAACATAACTCATTCATGTTTCAAACGTTTGGTTGCGCCACGTTCAGATGACATTGAATCCGAGGTAATAAATTCCAATTGATAACCAAAATCAAATTCAACATCTTTTTGCTGTAATAAGAAAAGGAAAAATAAAAAATCAGAATTTATTTATTTAAAAATTGAAAATCCGCAACTCACCTTTAAATCACATATCACTGCAATGGCGGTTTTTTGATGAGCCTCCGCTACCTTGTGTTCGATCAAATAGAACATATACTCATCGTAGAGTAGGCGTATCAGATGGAAACTACCAAAACTCGATGCAGATCTCAATGTTAAGTCACGTATTATCATTGAACTATAAAAACTCCATTTTAATAGAAATTGTCGTGCCGCTTTGGCATAGCTAGGTTTACCAAAATGTTCCTGCAGTACTGAGTCAACAACCACTTGCAGCCATGCTGCCCATTGTTCCAGGGAACATTGTTGCTGTAGTGTGGTTTTGAAATCATTTTCGAGACGTTGCACCAATGAAGGATCACACTGGCATACCCAGGCGGCTTGTTCCTGAAAGAAGGAGGAATTAATTTTTTTTTTTAAATATTGAAACGAAAATTAAATGGCAAATCTGCACTTGAAATGTGCGAACGTTGTACAGAACATGTGCAGTTTTCGCTTGGCGTATGTACTCAAGAAGTACAAAGCCGATATTATTGCCTTAGAGGAAATGCTGTGGACGATTACGCACTGTATTAATGCTGCCATGAAACGAGACATAAATTTGACAGAGAATTTATAGTTAACAGGAGAACAAAAGACCTCCTCTCCAGATTCACTCCAGTAGATGAACGAATTGCTATAATCTATACAAAAGCGAAGTTCCCAACCTACTATGAAAAAGCTAAGAAAAAGAAAACCAAACACCCCTAATGTTGACGACCACCGCAAACGTATAAAGGACCACGATCTGCTAACCTACACTTGGAACATGCGCATGTGGTACAGAACAGGCGCAGTTTTCGCTTTGGCGGATACACCCAATAAGTACTAAGCCGATAATATTGCCTTACAAGAAATGCGCCTGGAAAGGGACGAATTGCTATAATCCGTATAAAAACGAAGTTTTTCTATACCAGTCTTATTTGTGCTTATGCTCCGACGGAATACAAAGATTAACATACCAAAGACATATTTTACGAGCGTCTAGAAACAGCATATGACCGCTGCCTTGGCCATGACATTAAAATTCTGCTAAGAGATTTTAATGCAAAAATCGGAAGGGAAAATATTTTTTGCCCCACCGTAGGAAAATTTAGCCTCCATGAAGAAACATCAGACAACACGGCATGAGGTAGTTAGCAGCACCAGATTCAAGCATCTCGATATACGCAAGGCCACCTGGATTTCTCCCCATCAAACAACGAAAAATCAAATCGATCCTGTTGTGATAGACGAAAGGCATTCATCCAGTATTTGTAGAGATAAAGAAGGAGCTAATACCAGATGACCATTACTTTGTAGCAGCCAAGGTTCGGACTCGTCTTAATGTAGCAGCAAAGGTGCGATCTAACACAACACGGAAACTCGACGTCGAAAAGCTACAAACACGAAGGGAATTACCGGGAGAAGAGAGATGAGAAACGTATTACAGAAGATAGAACAAGAAAAACGTGAGCGGGACCAAATCGAGATATACGGATTCAGAATGAAGTGACAGATTCTGACAGCGTGTTGGAAAGAGTATTTTGAAAATGCTTCTTCCAGATCCTCAAAAAGTGGCGGCGAAGAAGATACCCCAGAACCAATAAGAGATGACGGTATGTTGAGGATCTAGAAATAACATTTTGAAAACTCTCCTTCCAGATCCTCATATAAGAGATGACGGTATAGGGTGTATACCACCTAGCCAAGATGGGGTCAGAATAGTAATCAATCGGCTGAAGAAAAATAAAGCAGCAGGTGCCTATGGGTTACCAGCCGAACTATTCAAACTAGTCGTCAGATGCTGCACCAGCTGATTAGTACAATGTGGCAATCTGTGTCCCGTGCACAAAAAAGAGACAAGACGATATGTGCCATCTATAGAGGAAAAAGTCTCCTTACCATCGGATTAAAGTGCTGTGTGATCGATTTAAGCCAATGGTCAATGACATTATTGGACCATACCAATGCAGCTTCAGACCTGGCAAATCCACAATTGACCAGATTTTCACTCTGCGCCAGATCCTGGAAAAAAATACACATATTCGTCGACTATAAGGCCGCATTCGACAGCCCTGACCGTTCAGAGATATTTAAAGCCGTATCTGCGTTCGGCATTCCTGCAAAATTAATACGGCTATGTAGGATAACTTTGAGTGGCACAACGTCAGCAGTTAAAGTCGGAGAGGACCTCTCCATCAAATCCACCAATGACCACTCTGCGTCAAATCCTGGAAATGACCCACGAAAAACACATCGACATATTTCATCTATTTGTCGGCTATAAAGCCGCATTCGACAGCCCTATCCGTTCAGAGATATTTAAAGCAATGTCTGCGTTCGGCATTCCTGCAAAATGAATACGGCTATGCAGGATAACTTTAACTGGCACAAGGTTAATACTGAACGAGCATTCAGACAATATGACAGTTTTTCGTGTGATCTTATTAACATCCTGCTGGAAAAGGTCAAGCGAGATGCAAATGTGAACATAAATGGCACTCTGTACACCAAACAACACATGTTACTCGCCAACGCCGATGACATAGATATAATGGGTCGAACATTGCGAACAGTAACAACCACCACTGAAGAAGTTGAGAAGGAATCAGCCAATGTGGGTTTGGCAGTAAATGGTGAGAAGACCTAGCTGACGGTATCAATATGCAAGACGTCCAGTAGACTTGGACCAAGTGTGGAATTTGAAAACTACAGCTTCGAGTTGGTGAACGATTTTGTACCTCGTTAAAGCCATAAATTAAACTAATGACATCAGTTTGAAGATACGGAGAAGGATAGTGTTGGCCAACAGATACTACTAGGGTCTGAGTAAGCAATTCAAGAGCAAGGTCACCTCTTGCCAGACCAAACTCACACTCTACAAGACGCTGAGATTACCCGTGCTGTTGTATGGATCTGAAGCATGGGTACTTGCGCAAGCAGATGATGCAACTCTTGTAGTGTTCAGGGGAAAATTCTCCGGAAGATCTATGGGCCGATCCGCGTCAATGGTGAATATCGCCGTCGAATGTACCATGAGCTATACCATCTATTCTCTGACATCGACATAGCCAGACGTATCGAGCTGCAGCGACTGCGCTGGCTAGGTCATGTTGAGAGAATGAATGAAAATGCCTCTGCTCAAAAGTCATATAAAAGCGAGCCAAGTGATGGTTCACGCAGAAAGGGGAGGCCACGAATCCGATGGAAAGATCAAGCAGAAGACAACATCTCGGAACATGGTCTTCTAAGTAATTTATATTGGGCGTGTCCTACCAACAATTCCATCGATTTTAGTTTTTTTAGAATGCATATCTCTACTCACCTGAACATTATGAAAATCCACCCGATTTAAATCATTCAACATCTGAGTGATCTGGGAATTATTTTGCAACACCGCTCTGGCTGCCTGGGCCAAATGATTGAGCGATGTATAACGCCTGAGGGTTTGGCAAAATGCCGATACCGCCGATGATTTAATTTGGACCATACGTTCCGGAACACCAATCATTGATTCGCATAGCCAAATTTCCATATTTTTCGCAAAGTTACGTATGGCCTGAGTCAAAGAATTGGGTATGGAACGCAACACATCCGGTATTATGACATCAACCATATTCTGATAGAATTGATAATCGACCTGCAAAGGGAGGGAGAACAAAATTAAATAAATTTCGAAAACTAGTTTCAGATTTTATTGACTTACCTCTCTCACAAATTTCTGAACACCTGCACAGTGGCATAGGAGATACAGCTTCGTTTTACTTAAATACTTATCTTCCTCGTGACATTCGTCACCTTGGGCATTTTCACGCCAAAAATCACGCCACAAAAATTCAATGGTATTGAAATCTAAATTGAGTACCGCATCTAGGAAATTTTCACAATGTTCTCGATACATGGAGCGAAAGGTTTCCACATCGTCCGGTGTTAATTCACTGTCAAAGGTATTGTCCAATTCAATGGGTGGAAAGGGTGGTATGGCTCCGGAACCATTGCCCAAGAACTATGAGATTCAGATAAAAGATACATATTTTTAATCTGCAGATTTAAATCTCCAGTCACACTTACATGTCCACAGGCCTCATGTGTCTCCGATTTAAAGGTGTGCGTTTTCTTTCCCCCTCTACTGTGATGGAGACCTCCACCACTATTCCCCGCATTATTATTGGCTGCATGTAACTCACCAATTGGTCCCCCGCCAGCTGCTGACACGATGCCACTCGAACTACATGCCACCATTGCACTTGCTTGATCCGATGTCAAATTGGCCGGATTCAAATGCGGATGATGTTGATGATGGTGGGCGTGGGGGTGATGTGTTTGAAATGTATTCGGTTTTTCATCCATCATATGATTTAATATCGATTCGGGTTTAATTCGGATACCATAATAATGATATTTAGAATTTCCTCTGGTACCCAAACGCCTCGTTCGCAGACCGGAAAATACCGATCGTATTAATTTGCCAAAACTCGCTGCATTCACCGGTTCGATTTTACTTTCGTTACAATGCTGTATATAATGATTGTAGAGAGTGGATCGGGGTAGACTTACACCCTCAGCTGTTTCGTAATTTCTCGATAACCATTTGATCTGTAAGAAGGGAGGAGGTTCCGTTAAATTCGTGTAGAATGGAAAATTTAATTTTTTAAATAATATTTTTTCAAGGACTATCCAAGGCGTGAATTTTTAAAAGAATATTTTATCAAGGACTGATGAATCGTTTGAACACAATCATCAGAATCTGATAGACCGTCGGCTATACAACCAGCCATCCACCATATCTACTTACCGTTGCCGAAGCAATTTTATTGGTATTTCCCATTAAGCCATGCTCATTGTCAGGTGAGACATCACTGCCACCACTGCTGCCTCCACCAGTGCCAGCACCGCCGCCACCGCCATTTGCACCAATACTGCCCACATTCACCGAATTGGCAGTGGTCGAAGTGGGCGTTTGTGAGCTACTATGAGTATCCGGTATAAATGGAACTTCCTACAAAATCGGAAATAAAAACATATTAATACAATTAAATATAAAACTGCAAATATTTCTATAAAAATTGTATTTTATTTGCCAAATCAAATATTTACTCACTGTTAGACTGTGTGGCGAATCACGACTGTGCGTCTGTGATGAGGCATTCAATAGCAACGTTTCTTCCGTCGGCACAATATACGGCAACGTTGAATGATGTGGTACTGCTGGGGCATTTAATGGAACTGCTGTGGAATAATTGGCTGTGTGGGTAGTTGTGTAGTACGATTGTCCATTTGGTGGTTGATAATCTCCGATGGGACAAAATGGATATGTCCTGCGAGGTGAAAAGAAATACAATTTTTTTTATGATGTGGGGGGAGGGGGGTATAGTTGAGAATGGATAATGCTTGAACTTACATTTGTGATTGACTGGAATTACTGTGATATAATTCGGTATCCACATATTGAACTTGATAATTTTGTCCCGGCTCTTGACTTACTGGAATATATAAAAGAGAGTTTTGTAAGGTTCGATTTAAATTTTGGATTTAGTCAATACGAATTTTATGATGGTATATTAAGAAAAATTGCCGTCGCGCATTGGAGTAATGTATAGTAAAAGTTGTAACAGGTGAAAGCGTTAATCTCGGCCGGGGCGAAGTTTTGATAACCACCGTCATAGATAATCTGATAGTATACGTGTAATGTAGGTTTCAGAACATAACACACGTAATGCTAATTTCAGAAACTTAAACTTATAATGATTACTACTAAAATCTTACGACCAAAAAACATGAATAACGCATGTTAGGGTGAAACATGAGTATAAAATCCTATACCTGGTAGGACATTCCGCAAAATGGAAGGTATGGGGCGATGAGGCTATTTTTCCAACCTAACCTCTAAGTTTTGTACCTTTTTTCACTTAAAAATAATTCCAATGATTATCGCCTTTAAGGCAAAATTTAAATAAATAAAAATTTTAAATTCCGAAATTCTGGAAGTATCTTTTTTGGGGGATATGTCATTTTAGCTTTATTTCTTGATACCTTCCGAAGGTAGTATGATAAAAATAGATGTACAGACGCAAGGAAATGCCTAAATTTTAATTTCTTGTATTAATTTCATAATTGGACCAATATTGCCAACTTTTGGTGGAAGGATTTGGTACTCAATTAGGACCCAATATATCAAACTACAGCCAATTCGATTGAAAAACTTGCCCAATATCCAAATATTTGGATATTATATGGGGACTAACCCAAAATGTGGACAAATATTGATATTTATATCCTACACAACTATGTTGTCAGGGTATTACAGCTTTGTGCAGCCCCAAAAGTTTGTAACGCCGCGAAATATTGGTCCTAGACCCACCTTTAAGTATACCGATCATATCTCGACTAGCTGAGTCGATCTAGATATGTATGTCCGTCCGTCCGTCTGTCCACTATAATTTGTAAACACGATACAGGCCACAGTTATGGACCAATCTTCATGAAATTTTGCATGTAGGATGGGCTTTGCCCAATGAAGACCCCTATTGTTTTTGGTAAATATCACTTAATATTTAGGGGATAAAATGGACCAAATACTTAATTTTTGTCGTTTTTTCTGGTCGCTGCAGAGACCGCAATTATGGCTCGAACTTCGTGAAATTTTACATGGAGAAGGGGATCGGACCAAAGAATAAGAATGCCTGTTTTGATAAAGATCGGTCTATATTTAGCGGGTCAAATGGACCCTGACTTATGTGTAAAAAATTGCACATTTGGTATTCTATGGCATATATATTTACCCCTGAAGGACATAGACCTGGGAAGTTGATAGTATATCCGAGAGGAGTGGTTGACCTTTAAATGTTACACTTAAATATTTACTGGTGCTTACGTATTTATATATTATTTAGTACCACACTAGAGGGCGAAAATTTATGGCCAAGGACAACGCCTATAATTTTCGGTGATGGTCAGATAACAATTTTGGGATGAAGTGGACCGAAAACTTATTTTTTTTTGTGTTTTTTTCGAGTCCATCTATAGGCCACATTTATAAGCCGAACATCACAACACAACTCACGGTGAAGAGAATCTTGACAAGCAATTAGAAGAGCTGTACTGAATATTAGTAATATTCGGAAAATATATTGGTGTAACAAAGGGGTGCTGTTGATCTCTAATCGCGCAAGAGGGTGGTATTTGTGTAGGGAATCGAATGACTCTTAAGTTTATGAAGGGTCGCAGACGGTCGCACAATTCTGTACAGAGAACATATCAAGGCGTCGATTGGTGTTACAACCATTAAAATATCCTCCAGCACTGTTTGACTCACACAGAATTCGTATTTATGAGTTTTAAATAAGAAAATTTTTAATGGTAATCTACAAATTACCAATAATTTTGACTTTTATTCTAGTTATCAGATCCATCCGTTCCAAATCCGCCCAAAACTTTGCACTTGCCATTTAACTGAGGTTAAAATTACGACCGGTTGGTGTTCGTCCCCGAAATCCTATAGTAAATTTTTAAATCCTACATCAAACGGTGGATTGTATATTAAATTTGCCATTCCGTTTGCAACACCTCGAAATAATCGTCGGAAACTCCAAAATTACAACTACTTAGATGACTGGAATAAAGGTCCGGACACATTTTCGGTATTTTCTTACTCGAAGTGGCTGTTATTTCCAGAGCTCCGATTTGCTCGATTTTCCCGGCGAGTGAAAAATTATCGCTAGTACGTGAAGTGTACGAGTTTTTTTTAAGGATTATACTCTCCTCTCTTTTATTTTGTGTGGGAGTGCTCGATAGAACTCCTTGTGAAAGAAAAAGAGTGGGAGTCAAAATTTTCGAAATAGAGTAGATTAAGTTACTCTTAGAGTGAAATCGAGGGATTTGGTAATTTGTGTGTAGTAGCAAATGGTTTTTATACCCTTCACCACACTGTGGTACAGGGTATTATGTATTTGTGCATATGTTTGTAACGGGCAAAAGGAAACGAGATAGACACATGGTTCCTTTTGAGAATATGCATAGAATCACTTTCTGAGTCGATTTACGCATGTCCGTCCGTCCATGTATTTTTGTGAACAATGTACAGGTCGCATTTATGATCCGATTTGGATGAAATTTGGTATAGGTCACTAATTTGGCCCAAGGACGAACCCTATTGAAATTGGGAAAAATCGGTTCAGATTTAGATATAGCTCCCATATATATTTTCGCCCGATTTAATGTAAATGGTGCACCAAAGTCTCTATATATCTCTCGATTTGCATGAAATTTGACACATCGTAATGAATTATGTATAGAATGATGTGTGTTAAGTTTCCTGAAAATCGGTTCAGATTTAGATATAGCTCTCATATATATTTTCGTCCGATTTAATGTAAATAATCCACCAAAGTCTCTATATATCTTTCGATTTGCTCGAAATTTGGCACAGCGTAATAAATCAGGTTTAGAATGATGTGTGTTAAGTTTCCTGAAAATCGGTTCAGATTTAGATATAGCTCCCATATATATTTTCGTCCGATTTAAGGTAAATGTTGTACCAAAGTCCCTTAATATCTTTCGATTTGTATAAAATTTGGCACAGCGTAATGAATTAGGTCTAAAATGGTGTGTATTAAGTTTCCTGAAAATCGGTTCAGATTTAGATATAGCTCCCATATATTTTTTCGTCCGATTTATTGTTTTGTTGTTGTATTTTGTAATTAAAGAAAAGTCCTTATTTTTGATGGCGGACATGATAACTCCTCACAGGAACATCGGAATCCGAAAATTCCAACGGTGTTAAAAAGAGTACATGTCTGACGAACTAGGATTATTGAATTCGAACAAAATTAATACAAAATTAATAAAATGGCGGAACTTTGAAATTTTTTTTTTGAGGAAGATCTTTACCGATTGGCTTTATCCTAGTTCATACCAGAGGTATAAACTCCCAGAGAAACGTGTTAAAATTTGGAACCGATTGGATAATTAGTTTTTGAGTTATCGTGCCCTCCATTCGTGAAACAACTGTTTCGAGAAAAACGCGTTTAAAGTTTGAGAAGCACTTCAGCCGTCACTTGAGATTTTCACCGATTGCCTTTATCCTAGTTCATACGAGAGCTATACACTCCCAGAGAAACGTGTCAAAATTTGGAACCGATTGGATAATTAGTTATTGAGTTATCGTGCCCGCCATTCGTAAAAAACTGTTTCGAGAAAAACGCGTTTAAAGTTTGAGGAGCACTTCAGCCGTCACTTGAGGTTGACACCATAAATCGGCTATATCTTCAAGAGTTCTTTAGATTTTCACTTGAAATGTTGTAGGGACATTCTAGAATTAGAGTAGATTCGTAGATTAATGCAAAAAACTTTTTGACACCGAGAATGGGGGTCCTTGATGCGTCATTTACTTAAAATCGGAAGAAAATATATATGGGAGCTATATCCAAATCTGAACCGATTTCAACGAAACATGCCAAACGTTATGTTATAGTAACTTCAGTACGTTGTGCAAAATGTTGTGTCAATCGGCCATATTTTGGAGCTTTGGTGCACCCATTTACTAAAAATCGGACGAAACTATATATGGGAGCTATATTCAAATCTGAACCGATTTTTTACAATTTCAATAGGGTTCGTCCTTGGACCAAACAATGAACTGTGCCAAATTTCATCCATTACAAACATATGAACAAAGACATAATACCCTGTACCACAGTGTGGTGAAGGGTATAAAAAAACTATTTTTAGTAAATTTTGCATCGGTCGGTAAATGCCGAAAATCGATTTTGAACAGGTTTGACAAAATCGAAAAGTCTAAAAATCGACTTTTTGGTCAGAGCAAAAATTGAAAAGTCTAAAAGTCGACATTTGCGCTCGACTACATATCCCTAGTTTCCCGTCGGTAAAATGTTTATGGCCCATTCCCCACATAGGAGAGTTTCTGGGGTGTCCATTGTGTTTGGTCTACCTGTGAAACTTTGTTTATTTTTTTTTGGACTCTATCTGAAAATTTTCTAAATGTATAATGGACTATAAGGGGATCAGAGATGGCCTGTCAGAAACAGTGACGTAAATGACATACATTTCCGACGTATAATACATACGTCAGAAACGTCGGAAACATACCTAAATCCATTAGGTTTTTGACAAAATAGCTATTTCCATTAATCAATTTGGGAATTACGCATGTTTTCAAATCGATATAAAATCTCAAAATTTTCTTTCAAAAAAATTTAGAAATTTTTATCGTTTTGAATAGTCAGATATATGGGGGATAAAAATAATATATATTCTTGAAAATAACTGTATAATACTGATAATATTGATATAAATGACGTTTACTACGTTTATTACATTTTATACATATATATGACGTTTTCGGTGTGTACACCTTGTGTTTGACAGTCGAAAACCTTAAACTTTATTTTTTTTTTATTTTATTTGTTGTTTTTTTTTTGGAATCTGAAAATTCCACTAAAACCCCAATACAGGGGAGTAAAGTATTATCGCTCATTTCCTGCAAGACCGGCATAAATCAAAAACTTTTGGAGTTAATGGTACGGAATTGCTCGCAATATCAGACTTCTGGTTGTGTTAGAAAATCAGATGAATATCTAATACACACTCTGTCTCATATAAGATGTGCGAAAATTGAAAACTTTTAACTCAATTTCTGCACAATCATTTTTTTTTTTTTTGATTTATGCTGGTCTTGAAGCAAATGGGCGATATGATCCATATAGGCCACTGTTCATTTAAATTTGAATGCCATATGTATGCTGAGGGGAGATTTTTAGATGCAATATGAATCCGACCTTATTTTTTTATATTGATTAGTAATTAAAATTTATGCTTTGGGATTTATCGACGATTATTATTTTTTAATCAGATGTCAACAGGCCGTTAAACTTAAAAAAAATTAACGGACCTTCAGATTATGTTTTATGCCACCGCAATATTTTTTAATTTTTTGTTTCACTTAAATTGCGGATATTTTCGATGGGATTAATTTCACTTCAATTCACATCACTTATGTTTTATTTTATTCAATTTCTTTTAAAGTCCACTTCGAACCCGAAAATAAGATTCCACTCCAATAAGACCGATTTAATTAAAAGAATTTAAAATTTTTGAAATTTCTAATTTTTATAACTTTACGATTGGAGCTGTAACAAACAACTGAATGGGTTAATTTTTTTTCCAATAACGAACTACTCGTTGGTCAGCAGCAAAGGATACCCGACCGGACAAAAAAAGAAAAAAAACAAAAAATGGGTTACAACCCAACTTGTTTGGCTGGCTGGCGGACTGACTGGCTATATATTACACCTGATGATGTCGATGACTTTCGATGATTGATGAAAAATTGAAATTGACTTTTGTTTTGTGTTTGTTGGGCTGAATAGGATAGAATTTTTGTGCAGTATTACTGCTGCTCTCGGACGGACGGACGGGCAGGCGGACCGACAAAGAGAAGTGATTTCTTTTTTGGTTAGGTTGACATACATACCACCACAATAGGATAGATTGTTGTGACGCCGATACATTGTTGCAGATGGATTTGGTGGAGGTAGAGGTAGTGGCGATGGTGTTGGTGGTGTTGCTATCGTTGCAGGTGAGGAACAACTGTTTGCCGGTGATAGAGATGATGTTGCAGCTGCTGCTGCAGTGGCTGCTATGGATGTACAACAATTTGCGGGAACGTTGGCAACGAGGGTGGCGCAGGAGGAGGAAGATGGTTGACGTGCACAAGGGGGAGGAGGATGGGGAGTTAGATGAAGAGATAGAGGATGGTTGTGAGCAGGATGGTGGGCAGGTGGATGCTGGGGAGTTGAATGGTGGCGATGATGATATTGATTTTGTTGTTGTTGCTGTTGATACAAATGCTGGACTATGGTATGGTGCTGTTGTTGCTTAAAATATGTTTGAGTTGATGTGTGTTGTTGCTGATGCTGCTGCTGAGAGAGAGAGGTTACTGCCGAAGTGTGATGCAGTCTTCGTGTATGCGAATGCAAATATTGTTGCGTTGTTGTTGCTGTTGGATTTTGTTGTTGTTGCTGTCTTGTATGCTGCAATTGATTTGCTGGACAATATTGCTGTCGTAAATGTTGTTGGTGTTGTTGTTGTTGTTGTGATGGTGGTGAATGATGATAGTACGAATTTGAATATTGATATGCCGGCGTTAATAATTGATTGTGGTGGCTTTGTCGTGTTGTAGAAGAGTGGTGGTGATGATGCTGTTGCTGATGATGATACTGCTGTCCTGTCGGAAAATGATGAGTATGACCCTGTATACAATCAAATTGTGTTCGGGACGCACAACGACACTTTTCCAAAAAATGATGCTGAAAATTCGGCGTGGTATTCAAATGCTGCAATTGTTGTTGTAAATGCTGCTGCTGCTGTTGATCCAATAGCAGTCGTGAATGCATTCGATTGATTTCGAAGGAGATTTTTTAAACGGTAGATTTTTTGTGTATGTTTTTTTAAATTTTCTCGACGAGTTTATGAAGGTGTTACATGTGGTAAAATCGGAAGGATGGAGTTCGGCGGGAACTACGTAATTTTTGGTGTATTCCAAGGTTCAAAAGAAGTCGGGGTGTTTTTTTAATTTTTAATTATTTTTCCAGGTGTCCAAGGAACAGTTACATGTGGTAAGTCCCGAGGACGAAGCAGGACAGTGGCTGATCAATGGTTGGTGTATTCCAAGGCTGCAGTTGAAACTAAAGAAGTCGGGAAGGCTCGATTTTAAATTTTTTGTAGGTGATTTTTGAGGTGGTGATTCATCAGGCGAATACACGGGAAGAAATCGGATAATATCTGAATTATTTATTTACGTATTCCAAGGCTGCCGAAGAAGTCGTGGGTACCTTCGACATTTTTCTCAGACGGACTGAGGCAATGTTTCATGAGGCGAAGACCAAGTAAGAAGCCCCACACGATCCGAAAAATTGGTGACGTATTCCAAGGGTCGTGGGTACCTTGGACTGATTCGAAAAATCTGATATTTAATCCAGGAAGGCGAAGATCCAGGAAGAAGTCGGATAGTATCTGAATTATTTATTTCCAATGCTTCAGAAAAAGCCGTGAGTACCTTGGATTGATTCAGAAAAATCCGATATTTAATTTTTATTATTTTTCTCAGGTAGGTAAAGGAGGTGGTTCACGTGCCAAAGACCCAGGAATGAGTCAGACAGGTCCTGTTTTTTTTTTTCAAAGTATTCCAAGGCTGTTGAAGGAGTTGTGGGTACTTCGATTGATTTAAAAAAATATATATTTAATTTTTATTCTTTTTCTCAGCTGGACTGAGGTGGCGAAGTCGGATAGATCTGAATTATTTGTTTACGTGTTCCAATGCCCTTGAAGAAGTTTTGGGTACCTTCAATTAATTTCAAAAATACGATATTTAATTTTTATTATTTTTCAGGGTGCTATGAAGGCGCTTCGTATGGACAAGACCCGAGGATGGAGCCAGGCGGGAGCTGAATAATATTTTGACGTATTCCAAGGCTGCCGAAGAAGTCGTGGGTTCTTTCGATTGATTTCAAAAATACGATAATTAATCTTTAATTTTTTTCTTAATTTTCATGAGGCGAATACCCAGGGTGGAGTCCGACAGGAGGTCAATAATGTATTTACATATTGCAAGACTGTCGAAGAAGTCGTGAGCACATTCGATTGATTTCAGGAAATCGATATTTAATTTTTATTTTGTTTCCAGGAAGAATAAGCAGCTGATGAGGCGAAGACCCAGGAAGGAAGAGTCGTGAGACAGATTGAGAAATCGATATTTAATTTTTATTCTGTTTTCACGGGAAGAATAAGCAGCTGATGAGGCGAAGACCCTCTGTTGTCAAAAAAATAACTCGTAAGAACATTCGATTGATTATAAAAATATGATATTTAAGTGTTATTATTTTTTACAGGTGCCCTAAGAAGGTTCTTCGTGAGGCTAAGACACAGTAAAGAGTCAAGAGCCGAACACCCGATTTTTTGTTTTTGTTTGGAGATTTAATTTTATTGTTTTTCACAACTATGGATACAAGAATTAACGGAGTTTTGGATCAGGTGTGTGAGGTACACCCATCTTCTGATTGATTTTTTAAATAATCCAAAATTTTTTCTTCTTCTTCTCGTTTTTTTCAGAACACCGAATCGTTACAACAACACAAAACTTATTTAAAATCCAAACGAAAAAATTTTCCAAACGATTATTATTATTATTTTATCTGGACAACGGCCGTTGAACGACTAAGGTTTCCATGAATCCACCATGGTGAAGAAATCAAGGACACCATACACACACAACAATAACAACAAATAAACAGGCGAAGGTTTACTCTAAATGTTAGATGCTCTTGGATGCTGTCGTCACGTAGCAATGACCAAGCAACACTGATTTGGGAAAAAGTGAAAGTGAACAGGGCCGGAAGGTTCTTTGGCAAAAACACTTGTCAGGCAGGCAGAATGGTTTTGCTCTTCTTTAGCTTCTTCTTGGTTACTGGCTAGAAAAGCTCGGTGCTCGCTTATGTTACCCGGGCAACATCAGCGCGTAAACTGTTCAACGCACGTCTGCAGCGAATGGTCGAATTACAACTGAACACCAATTTGAACTTTATCCCGGCAAAATGCCTCAACTAATAGGACAATGGGAGAGAGAGTAAAACTGGCGACAAGGATGACGGTTGGATGGATGGATAGATGACGGGGTGGTTGGTTGGCTGGCTCACTGGATTGATGAATAACGATGACGATAATAATAAAAATAATAATGGCGTTAACGTGAGCAACAGTGATGATTCGAAAGGCGAATATGCCGATGATGGTGGTGGTGCTGCTGCGTGATTTCGTTGCTACCACCAAAACGCAGGCAACAGCATCACAACCAACAACAACAACATTCAACAACTTCTCTTCCCCCCTCAGCCTACCCCACCACACTCACACAACCCAACTTGGTTAGTGAAGAAGATTTATTTTCCTTGGCAAAAATCGAAAGAAAAAAACTTCGCCAAAGTTTCCTTAGCACTGAAATTGGATAGCCTAACAACAACAAAAATTACAAAATAAAATTCTCCTTTTGTTGCTATCATCATCATCGAAAATTACGCTTAGGTGAAAGTAGCTGTTTTACGCATTTTTATTATTTCCTATAACAACAAAAAGAAAGAACCCCCCCCAAAAGCGGAAACACTTGTAACCAACACCCACCCCAACACTAACAAAAACACCACCATTCCAATCAGAAGCAGCAATAGCTGTTGCAGCAGTATTATTATTATCCTCTCGCACGCACACACTTACACATCCACAACACTCTCATTATTTCCATCGCCATGTAACAATAGACCGGCAACTAGGCAACCAACCAATCACCAAGGATGTTGCTGTTCAACAAGCACCTCCCCCACGAAAAAGTGAAACGGGATAATAGAGATGCTACTGCTACAACAACAACAGCAACACCAACACAAAATCGCTAACCTCGAACACCAACCACCACTCTCACTCGCACACTCATTCAATGGATGACTGTCAGCCAGCCTGCCTAGCTGGCTGGATGGCTGCTTGTTTGACTTTGCTGGATAGATGTTTGGATGGATGACTGCAAAATTATTTTTTTGGTGGGATTGTTGGGATTTATTGTATTCGTTATTATTTTTTCTGCTGTGTTGCTCGCCTTCTGTATATTTTTATTTTGTATTCTCTTCTTTTTCATTCCGATTTTCAGTTGTGTGACAAGTGATTCTTATTCTATCATTTCGCTTTTTTTGTTTTGTTTTTCCATCCACTTCATCCCTTGTAAATAACAATGGTAGTGCACGCATGTACACATACATATACACACACACAGTTTTGTTGTCGTTGTATATGTGTGTTTATTGTTTTTGAAAAATTATTACACAGGGCTACACACATTTTGCGATGTTAAATTACAAGTTGATTGTTTATTTTATGTCATTTTTTTATATTTCACGTTGGGCGCCATTTCCATAAATCCGATAAACACTACTTCGAAAATTCTATCTTTTGTTCGCATGTTGCCATTATCTTGCCGCTTTGGTATCTATATTTATTAGAAATTTATTTTTTTCTTTACAAAATGTCCTATGTTGGGCGCCATCTAACTAAATTATAATGTAACATACTGGGCGGATTTGTAAGTTAATTTTTATTGTTTTCTTTTTTTAATATAATTTTTATATGCATGAATGAATTTTTAAATTAATTTTTATATGTGACAACTATTATATTTCACGTTGGGCGCCATTTGTTAATCGATTCCATATATCCGATAGACACTAGTTTGAAAAGATTTTTTGTTCGAATTGACCGACATTGATCGCCACTGTTTGTCGTTTTGTTATCTATAGTATTGGGTGGCGTAGGGGATGATAGATATTAAGCAACGGTACTGATTGGCTTTAACATGGCGAATCCTTGGCTTATCTTGTCCCTCTTTCATCTCAATTGTGAACACTGACCATCCCGCGGTGTCATCTGGGGTAGCAATTGTCATTACCCATTGAAATAGTGAGGTGATATGTGCCGCGAGTTCACCCATAAGAACTATAAAAAAGGATTGAGGCGTCGGGTTTGTTGCCCACACTCGAAGAACCCCCTCTACTATGAAAAAGCAGAGAAATCCAAACGACCCCCGCTTTGGCGGATGTACTCTAGAAGTACAAAGCCAATAATATTGCCTTACAGGAAATGCGAAGCACGTTTACGCACGACATGAAAAATGAATTTGGCTGCTATTACATTTCACGTTGGGCGCCATTTGTTAAACGATTCCTTAAATCCAAAAAAAACACTAGTTTGAATAGATTTCTTGATTTGTGGTTAACAGGAGAATAATAGGCCTCGTCTTCCGATTAACTTCAGTAGATGAGCGAATTGCTATCCGTATAAAAGTGAAGTTCTTCTACATGAGTCTCATTTGTACCCATGTTCCGGCCGAAGACAAAGATGAGCAGACAAAGATGAGCAGACCGGCCGAAGACAAAGATGAGCATTTTACGAGCGCCTAAAAACATCATATGATCGCTGCCCTGGTCATGACATTAAAATTCTGCTAGGATATTTTAATCCAAAAATTTGGAAGCGAATATATTTTTGGCCTCACCGTCGGAAACTTCAGCCTCCATGAAGAAACATCTGACAACGGCATGAGGTTGATTGACTTCGCGGTAGCAAAAAACGTGATAGTTAGCAGCATCCCGATCAAACAACGAGAAATCAAATTGATCATGTTGTGATAGACGGAGGACATACATCTAGTGTGTTAGAGGCTCAAACGATCCGAGGAGCGAATATCGATTCACAGATGCTCGACGCCGAAAAACTGTAAACACAACAGCCAGCAGAAGCCTACTCCGCTCAACTTACCCACCTGCTTGACGAAAGCACTCCTTGTCCCGATAATAATATAGAAGCACAGTGACAATGAATGTGATGGAGAATTATCGGGAGAAAAGGAGAGAGGAGAAACGTATTTACAGAAAGAACAATAAAAACTTACGCGGGAGCAAATCGAGATGTACAGTAGTCAGAACGAAGTCCGGAAATTTTACCACCGAGTAAAACACCAAACCGAAGGCTTTTCTGCAGAGATAAAGAAGGAAACCCTTTTGACAAATACAGACAGCGTGTTGAGTATCTAGATGGAGCATTTTGAAACGACTAAAACCAGAGGTCAATGACATTATTGAACCATACCAATGGAGCTTCATACCTGGGCAATCAACCATTGACCAGATTTTCACTCTGCACCAAATCGACACATTCCACCTATTCGTCGACTATAAAACCGCATTTTAACATCCTGCTGGGAAATATCAAAGGTGAACAGAAATTACACATCAAACAGCATATGTTACTCGTCTACGCCGATGACATCGACATAATGGGTCGAAAATTGAGAGCGGTAAGAGTCACCTTTGAACAAATTGGAAAGGAGTCTGCCAATGTGGGTTTGGCAGTAAACGGCGAGAGGACCAAGCTGATAGTATTAACGCGCGCAAGATGTCCTGTAGACTCGGACCAACTGTGGAACTTGAGAACTACAACTTCGAGGTACTGAACTAATTTATAAACTATGGTGCCTCCATAAATAAAATTAATGACATTAGTTTTGAAAATCGGAGAATGATAGTGATGGCCAACAGATGCTATTATGGTCTAAGTAACTCACACTCTACAAGACGCTGATACTACCGTGTTGTTATATGAATCAGCTCAAAATGCATATAAAATCGAACCAGCTGATGGCTCACGCAGAAGGCGAAGTCCACGAATTAGATGGAAAGAAAGTAGAAGACAAAATTGCCGAACATGGTCTTTCAAATTGGAAAAACTGCGCAAAAGACCGACGCGCCTGGAAATCTTTTTTAACCTCGGATTTTGGATTGAAAGTTCTGCCACAAACCATCTAAGTAAGTAAGTATATGAAGTTTATTTTGTTTTTCAGTACAAAATAATCTACGTTGGGCGCCATCTATAAAAATAGCAATGTTCCATACTGGGCGCAATTACAAGTTCATTTTATTATTCCCATATTTTTTAAATATTCTGTTTTTTATGACATTTAATATATTTCACATTTTTTATTTTAATAAAATTTGTATATGTGACATTTATTTTATTTCATGTTGGGCGCCATTTTTAATAATACCATAAATTCGCTGAACATTAGTTTGGAAATATTTTTTTGTTCGCATTGGCTCAGACTGTCCTGTCTTGCCGTTTCGTTATCTATATTATTTGAAATTATGTTTGTTCCCTATAAAATGCTCACGTTGGGTGCCATTTGTTAATCATTCAATAAATCCGATAAACACTAGGTTGAAAATATTTTTGTTTGTTCGCATTGACCTATATTGGCCGCCATGGATTTGTCCTTTTTTCTGAACAAAATTACCCATGTTGGGCGCCATTTGATTGTTTGTTTATTGTTTTAGACAAATATTACACGGGACAAGGCACATGTTTCTATGTTAAATTACAAGTTAATTTTTAATTGCTATATGTTTTTCAATACCTATTTTATATGACTTTTATTTCTTTCGCGTTGGGCGCCATTTGTTAATCATTCCATATATCTGGCAAATATTAGTTTGAATAGATTTTTTTTCCGCCATTATCTTACTTCTTTGTTGTCTATAGTTTATGAAATAACGTTTTTACACAACATTTTCCATGTTGGGCGCCATCTAACAAAATATCCATAGACATGGATTTTTTAAAATTATTTTTTAAGGACCCTCCATAGACGTGGATTTTTAAAATTATTTTTTAAGGACCTTCCATAGACGTTGATTTCTAATATTATTTTTCCAAACACTATCCATAGGGGTGCATTTTTCAAAAATTTTGCTTTCAAGAAATCGCAAAAATCTCCTTATAGTTCGAGTTTATCGAAACTCGTTGTTGTTTCCCAGTGTAATTTTGCCTACCTTCGTTCGAAAGTGGGTGTACACTGAACTCACACACACAAACACCCATGCATACACTCATAATTTCCTGACAGCGTTGTTGGGACTTCAGCCAACCATAATGCCGGGATGATGGCGATGAATGTAATCTGTACACATATACGCTATACACACTTCTTATAGATATAAGAGTGTGTGTGTGGATGTCTCTCTGTGTATTCATATATCTCCTGTATACATTTTAATATTATTATTTTCCACGCATTTTTATAAAATTGTTGAATAAATAAATGAATATTTTTTTTATTTCATCATTTCAGCATCCATCCCAACCCACACACACACTTGTTAGTAGAATTCTTGTTTCTCTTTGTTCGCCATAATTTTATTCTTTGTATTCATTTCTTCTTCCATTACAACAAATATTCATTTATCCTGAATGAATTCCTCTTTGCGTTTATTGTAAAATTCTAACGAATAAATAAATAAAAATTTGTATTTTATTTTATTGTTGAGAGGAAAAACGCAGAAGATTTCAATAAAATAGGGCGAATAAAGCGTAGACAGAGTTTTTTGTTTTGCGAATAAATTTCATTGAGTTTCTTTTGTTTGTGTTCTATTTTTTCTGTTGTGAAAATTTAATTTCAGTTTATTTAGTTGTGGGTTGAAATTTAATTTTTTTTCAAGAGAATATTTTGTAAATTTTATTAAATTAACTTAGAAGTGGCTTTAAACAAATAGTTTTTATTTATATGATAAGCAGTCGGAATGACCTTTTATGACTAATTTTGAAGAGCAATATCGATTTCTGGGTGCTGTAGGGGATGATAGATACCAAACAATGGTTCTGATTGGCTTTAACATGGCAAATCCCAGGGTTATCTTGGTACCGCTTTCATTTCAATTGTGAGCACTGACCTCCAGGCGTTGTCACTTGGGGTAGCTGCTTTCATCGTCCGTTGAAATAGTGAGCTTATATGTGCCGCGAGTTTACTATAAAAAATGGGTTGAGGCGTCGGGTTAGTTGCCCACACTCGGAAAAACCCCCCTACTACGAAAAAGAAAACCAAACCCCCCAACGTCGGAAAATTCAGCCTCCATGAAGAAACATCCGACAACGGCATGATATTGATTGACTTCACTTCCCAAAACCACCATCAAGAAACCCGTGGTACGATCAGTAGCAACACGAAATGCGAAGGAGAATTATCGGAAGAAAAGGAGAGAGAAAGAAGAAGGAAAAAAAAAAAACAAATCGAAATGTACAGGAGTTAGAATGAAGTCCGGAAATTTTACCAACGAGTAAAACACCAAACCGAAAGCTTTGGCGCAGGCACATCCTCCATCATAGAGATGAAGATGGAAACCAGGTGACAGATACAGACAGCGTGTTGAGAATTTGGAAGGAGCATTTTGCAAAGCTTCTGGTAAAAGGCGAGAATACCAATCTGATATTAACGCGCAAGACGTCCAGTAGGCTCGCACCAACGGAGAAACTTGAAAACTACAGCTTCGAGGTAGTCAAAGATTTTATATACCTTGGTACCTCCATAAACAAAACTAATAACATCAGCTTTGAAATGCGGGCGAGAATAGTGTTGGTCACCAGATGCTACTATGGTCTGAGTAAGCAACTCAAAAGCAAGGCCACCTCTCGCTAGACCAAACTCACACTCTACAAGACGCTGATACTACCCGTGCTGTTATACGGATCTGAAGCATGGGTACTTGCGCAAGCATAGTACCCATGCTACGCAAGCATAGTACCCATAGTACGATATTCACCGTCCACGGTGAATATCGTCGTCGAATGAACCATGAACTATACCATCTATTCTCGGACATCGACATAGTTAGGCGGATCGAGCTTCAGCGACTACGTTGGCTAGGCCATGTTGTGAGAATGGATGAGGATTCCTCCACTCAAAAGGCATATAAAAGCGAGCCAAGTGATGGTTCATCGAAGGGGAAGGTCACGAATCCGAAGGAAAGATCAAGTAGAAGACAGCATCTCGGCACTTAAGAGTTACCAGTAAAAAATTCTTCACGCCATAACTCAAAACGAATATACTACCCAAGACTTTCATTCCGATTTGAAATTTCCTACCTCACAAAATCTTGTTGTACAGTTTTATAACGACCCTCAAAAATGTTTTCCCATTTAACGGTACCCCTCAGTTTGGAACACCTCAAAATATTCGTTGTAGGCCAAATAGCTATGCCCATGTGTTAATATCACGATAGAGGTCACAATATTTAAGATAGAACATTGACCCAGTTTGGATATAAACCATATAAAGATTCCACTCACTGTGTGGTATTTTTAAGGTTTTACTGCATTTTCCAAACGGAAGGGCAGTAAATTCACTTACCGGGTTCTTGAAGGGTGGGACAACAGCTATGAAAAAAATTATTGAAATAGGTCTTTGTTTTGGCGTAGTGTCCATATAAAGGTAGCGATTTTTCTAGGTTTTAATTGAATTTTCCATTCGAGTTGGCTGCAATATGGGCATTCCGGATCGATAGGTCTGTTGATTTAGAGGTTCTCTCTTATACCGTGGGATTTATATCGCTTTAGATTGTGTAGATCTCTCCTTACGTGCCTGCGTGGTGTGAAAAACTTATCCATGTGGTGATGACATGGATGATTCCGGCGATAACACCCGCCTATCCATGTAAATGAACCACAGATGCCTTGGGAGACACCATGCTAAAGTTCACAGTATCGCAGGTTCACACTTGCTTTGTGCGAGGTCATCTAAGTCAGAATTTTTTTTCCAATCAAAGTGATTGTAAATAGGCATTTCGTATTCTCAGAAGCTAAATACCACATTGCAATTTCGTGCTGATCGCTTTGAAATTTTACATGAAGTTCTGGTTTTGATCAAGGACGACATTTATAATTTTCGGTGATGTTGAGATGATATTTATGGGGTGCAATTAATCGAAAACTTTATTTTCGAGTCGCTCTAGAGGCCTTTGTTATATACAGAGCATCGCGCATTTTACATGGTGAAGATGTCAGAGCAAGTACTTAGAATGGCTGTTTAGATGATGATCGGTCAATATTTCGGGGATCAAATCAACTAAAACGCAAAGTGACCAAATTTTTATTTGATTGTGTAAATATTCACCTCGGGAAAACAGAATTTGGAAAATATGCCAGGTTAAGAAGTTGGAGCTCTAGACCTATAATCGGTCTAGAGAATGCAAATATCGCAAAATATTGCTGGAATATAGATCTGTAGAATCTTAGACTTCAGTTGACGTGGTGTAGTCCTGATATGGTCGACCCCGTTCGACTATACTACTCCGATCACTGGTTTTGATTTGTTTTTAACATTGATTTGTTATACCCTTCACCACACTGTGGTACAGTTTATTGTGTCTTTGTGCATATGTTTGTAACAGGCAAAAGGAAACGAGACAGACACATGGTTCCTTTCGAGAATATGCATAGAATCACTTTCTGAGTCGATTTACGCATGTCCGTCTGTCCGTCCGTCCATTTATTTTTGTGGACAATGTACAGGTCGCATTTATGATCCGATTTGGATGAAATTTGGCATAGGTCACTTATTTGGCCCAAGGACGAACCCTATTGAAATTGGGAAAAATCGGTTCAGATTTAGATATAGCTCCCATATATATTTTCGTCCGATTTAATGTAAATGGTGCACCAAAGTCCCTATATATCTTTCGATTTGCACGAAATTTGGCACCGCGTAATGAATTAGGTCTAGAATGATGTGTGTTAAGTTTCGTGAAAATCGGTTCAGATTTAGATATAGCTCCCATATATATCTTCGTCCGATTTATGGTAAATTGTGTACCAAAGTCCCTATATATCTTTCGATTTGCACGAAATTTGGCACAGCGTACTAAATTAAGTCTACAATGATGTGTGTAAGGTTTCGTGAAAATCGGTTCAGATTTAGATATAGCTCCCATATATATCTTCCGATTTAAGGTAAATTGTGTACCAAAGTCCCTATATATTTTTCGATTTGCACGAAATCGGGCACAGCGTACTAAATTAAGTCTAGAATATTGTGTGCAAAGTTTCGTGAAAATCGGTTCAGATTTAGATATAGCTCCCATATATAATTTCGCCCGATTTTAGGTAAATAGTCCACTAAAGGCACAGAGTAATGAATAACATTGAGAATAATGTCTGCCAAGTTTCATGAAAATCGGTTCAGATTTATATATAGCTCCCATATATATTTTCATCCGCTTTATGGTAATTGGTGCACCAAAGAACCTATATATCTTTCGATTTGCACGAATTTTGGTATAGGGTACTGAATTAAGTCTGAAATGATGTTGCTAAGCTTCGTGAAAAGATCCATAGTTAGGCCGATTGACACAACGTACTGATGTAATATAAATTTGTCTCTGGTAAGTTTCCCTGAAATTGGTTCAAATATAAATATATAACAAAAACGCGTCGTCTGTTAGGTTACATATGTATGTAGAATATACCCAAAGTGGTGAAGGGTATCATATAGTCGGCCCAGTCCGACTTTACTACTTTCCTTATTGGTTTTTAATTTAGTATTTTGATTCACGTTGCCTATCACATCTGCCTGCGAAAAGTTAGCAATATTGGCTCACATTTCCAGGTTTGACATGTTTTTCAACCGAATTCGTTCTAATTTGATTTTTCAAATTCTTATAGCGTGCCAAAAATTATCAATGTCAGTTTAAGGTTTGGTATAGATCCAATAGAACGGTACCATCCCATTTTTGGTATTTTGACGATTTTAGATGCATTTTCCCACCGATGTGCTAATATATATATATATATATATATAGGTCCATTATTTGGCAATTTGATTTAAGGTACCCACATTTTCGGTATTCGTTATTACATACATCAATAATATAGTCCCCATAGAAATGTCCCGATCGACGAACTTAGAGTAGTTTTTACTACTTGCTCTTAGTACCATAAGTGTTTCTTGGTCGACCTCGAGATCGAGATCCTTGTGGGGATCCATTCAAGGGCCATTCCGATTATGCTTTGGACCTTTTTCTTAAGGTGTAGCCATTCCATATCGATTACCTACCTTTCATTTGCATTTGTGTCTGGCGGGTGACGGGTTCCACAGCTCGATATTACTTATAGTGTTGAGCCGGAATATTCTGTTGCATATTAACCTGAGATGCGTGATGTTATAAGACATAACCCATGATTCACTGCAATATATTAAGCTTGGTTTTCCGGGATATATGTGAGCTTCTTTATACACCTTGCAGTCGTTCGATTGCTGTTTTTCATTTGACATTTCAATGACGCAATTTCTTTGATGTTTTTCGTATTCCATATCATTTGGTTTCTGAACATATCACATTTAAGAAATTTCTTTAATATACCACGATTTTCCACTGAAAACCAACCTCTGCCCATACCATCACAAAAAATCTACAAATTTAATAATAACAATGGAGCTATGAAAACAGGTGAGGTTTGGGGTGAGAAGATGAAAAAGAAATCCTTTGAAGCTCTCTGTGTGTGTGGGGGTTCAGTCAAATGAAAAGAAAAATTCAAATGGAACGAGAAAGAAGTAGAATCTCCCGAAAAAATGCTACTGACGACTATTCCTTAGCAACACCCTCAAAAGTATGTTTGCCGGTTGGTCGACCGTATGCGGCAGTATCACCACCAATATAGAGGCCTCAATTCATCTTTTGTGTCAAAAAAAATTTTTTTGAACAAAAATTTGTTACTTCTTTGTAGGCAACAACGCACCTTGTGTCGTATATTCATAACTGTGCTAAGACAGGTATATCAAATATACACGTACATACAAACACACACTCTAACATAAATCAGACACTCAAATTTCTATTAGTTCCAATTAATTTTTGTTGTCATAACAACACGGAATAACAACAACACCACCAAGAAGTAACAACAACAACCAAAATGTCGAATTCACTGATGCTGAACTGTGAAATCCGCAACAACCTGTGATTTTTTCTGCTTTGCAAATGAATTAAAGTCATTTGCCAAACTGAATGACTGACTGAAGGTTCTACCTATCCGCTCCACGCGCCAAATCTAAAAAGGATGAATTAGATGAATATTCTATGATTTGAGAAACACATTTTTTTTGGGATTTAAATTTTTGTTTCTTAATTACATTCTCTGACAATTTTGATGAAATGTAATTGGATTTGTACCAAATATGAATATTCCTTATAAGAACGGCAATGGAACATGTGGCGCATTTTACTTACTTACATAGCTGGCTTGTGACAGAACTTTCGTTCCATAAGCCGAGCTTAAAAAAGATATGCGGCGCGTCGGTCTTTTGCGCAATTTTTCTTATTCGAAAGACCATATTCGGCAATGTTATCTTCCACTTGATCGTTCCTTGGCCTTCCTTTTCTGCGTGAACCATCAGCTGGTACGTTTTTATATGCCTTCTGGGCTGGAGCATCTTCATCCATTCTCACAACATGAGAATACGTCTAACAATGTCGATGTCCGAGAATAGCTGGTATAGCTAGTGGTTCATTCGATGGCGATATTCACCGTCAACGCAGATCGGCCCATAGATCTTTCGGAGAATTTTTCTCTCAAACACTCCAATAGCTGCCTAATCTGCTTGCGCAAGTACCCATGCTTCAGATCCATATAACAGCACGGGTAGTGTCAGCGTCTTATAGAGTGTGAGTTTGTTCTGGTGGGAGGTGGCCTTGCTTTTAAGCTGTTTGCTCAGACCATAGTAGCATCTGTTGGCCATCACTATACTTCTCCGAATTCCAAAACTGATGTCATTCGTTTTGTTTTTGGCAGTACCAAGGTATATAAAATCTTTGACTACCTCGAAGCTGTAGTTCTCAAGTTCCACAGTTGGTCCGAGTCTACTGGACGTCTTGCGCGTTAATGCCATCAGCTTGGTCTTCTCGCCGTTTACTGCCAGATCCACTTTGGCAGACTCCTCAATTTGTGGCTGTTACCGCTGTCAGTGTTCGACCCATACAGCGTGCCATTTCTGTTCACTTTTGCCTCTCGTATGACCTTTTCCAGCAGGATGTTAAAAAGGTCACACGACAAATTTTCACCTTTTCTGAATTCTCGTTCGAGAGGTCCTTTCCGACTTTAACTGCTGATCTTGTGCTGCATAGCCAGATTAATTTTGCAAGAATGCCAAACGCAGACATGGCTTTATATACCTCTGAACGGATAGGGCCGCCGAATGCGGCTTTATAGTCGACGTATTGGTGGAATGTGTCGATGTGTTTTTCGTGGGTTTTTTAGGATTTGGTGCAGAGTGAAAATCTGGTCAATGGTGGATTTGCTAGGTGTGAAGCCGTATTGGTATGGTTCAATAATGTCATTGACCATTGGATTCAGTCGTTCATACAGTACGCTGGATAGCACTTTATATGCGGTGGGAAGGAGACTTATTCCTCTATAGTTGGCACGTATCATCTTGTCTCCTTTTTTGAGCACGGGACACAGGTTGATGAGGTTCCAATCATAGGGCATGCATTCTTCTAGCCAAATTGTACTACTCAGCTGCTGCATGCTCCGTACCAGCATCTGACCACAAGTCTTGAATAGTTCGGCTCGAAACCCATCGGCACCTGCTGCTTTATTATTCTTCAGCCGATTGATTGCTATTCTTACTTCATCTTGGCTAAGTGGTATACACTCTATACCGTCGTCTCTTATTGGTTCTGGGCTATCCTCTTCACGGCTACTATTTGATACCAGAAGTTTTTCAAAATGCTCCTTCCATATCCTCAGCACGCTGTCTGTATCTGTCATCAGGTTTCCTTCTTCATCTCTACAGGAGGATGTGCCTGCACCAAAGCCTTCGGTTTGGTGTTTTACCCGTTGGTCGAATTTTCGGACTTCATTTTGATTCCTGTACATCTCGAATTGCTCACGCTCACGTTTTTCTTGTTCTTACTTCTTTTTTTCTGAACATACATTTTTCCTCTGTCCTTTCCTCCCGATACTTCTCCATCGCATTACGTATTGCTACTGTTCACAGGGTTGCCCTATACGCTGCATTTTTCATATCAGTAGTATTACGACACTCCTGATCGTGCCACAGATTTCTTGATGGTGGTCTTTGATACCCAATTGTTGCTTTTGCTGCAGTTCCTTCTATATATATGCTTCTATGCCACTATGCTTCTATATTATTATCGGAACATGGGGTGCTTTCGTCAAGCTGGTGCGTAAGTTGAGCCGAGTATGCTTCTGCTATCTGTTGTCTTTGCAGCTTTTCGACATCAAATTTCCGCATAACATTTGATCGCACCTTTGCTGCTACATTAAGACGGGTGCGTACCTTGGCTGCCACACGGTAATGGTCCAAATCAGTATTCGCTCCCCGCATCGATCGGACGTCTAAAACACTGGATTAATGCCTTCCGTCTATCACAACATGATCGATTTGATTTCTCGTTGTTCGATCGGGCTACTTGGATTTCAAGTGGCCTCGTGTATATCGAGATGCTTGAATCTGGTGCTGATAACTGCCATGTTTTTTGCTGCAGCGAAGTCAATCAATCTCATGCCGTTGTCTGATGTTCTTCATGGAGGCTGAATTTTCCGACGTGGGACCAAAGATGTTTTCCCTTTCGATTTTTGCATTAAAATCTCCTAGCAGAATTTTAATGTCATGACCAGGGCAACGATCATATGCTGTTTCTAGGCGCTCGTAAAATAAGTCTTTGGTCTGTTCATCTTTATCTTCGGTCTGAGCATGGGCGCAAATTAGACTGATGTAGAAAAACTTCGCTTTTATACGGATTATAGCAATTCGCTCATCTACTGGAGTGAATCTGGAGACGAGGTCCTTTATTCTCCTGTTAACCATAAATCCGCAGTAAAATGCATGTCTCGTTCCATGGCAGCTATAATACAGGGCGTAATCATCTGATTTATTTACGACAGTCCATTTCCATTGTATTTCCTGTTAGGCAATAATATCGGCCTTGTACTTCTTGAGTACATCCGCCAAAGCGACGTGCACACATTCCAAGTGCAAATTCGCAGATCGTGGTCCTTTATACGTTTGCGGTGGTCGTCAACATGAGGGGGGTTTGGTTTTCTTTTTTTAGCTTTGTGCAGCCCCAAAAGTTTGTAACTCCGCGAAATATTGGTACTAGACCCTCCGATCTAGACATGTGTGTCCGTCCGTCCATTATAATTTGTAAACACGATACAGGTCACAGTTATGGACCAATCTTCACGAAATTTTGCATGTAGGATGGGTTCTGGCCAATGAAGACCCCTAGTGTTTTTGGAAAAGATCGGTTAATATTTATGGGATGAAATGGACCAAAAACCAAAGAATAAGCATGCCTGTTTTTATAAAAATCGGTCAATATTTAGCGGGTCAAATGGACCATGACTTCTGTGTGAAAAAATACAAAATTTGTATTGTATGGCGTATATATTTACTCCTGGATAAATAATAAGAAGGATTGTACAGAGTACAGAAAAATGTCAGTGTAAGGAAGAGGTGCTATTGACCTCTAATCGGGAAACAGGGTGTATATATCAAGAAATATTACCCAGGATTGGAATATACATCCTCAGAATGTTACAGTTCCGTGGTAGTTGTGTAGGGTATCATATGGTCGGCCCCGTCCGACTATACAGCTCCGCTCACTGGTTCATAGTAGGTTGGGGTTTCCGAAAGTGGGCAACTAACCCGACGCCTCAACACATTTTTTATAGTTCTTATGGGTGAACACGCGGCACATATTGGCTCACTATTTCACCGGTGATGAAAATAGCTCCCCAGGTGTCCACAATTGAGATGAAAGAGGGACCAAGATAGGTCTGGACTTCGCCATGTTAAATCCAATCAGTGCCGTTGAATATATCATCCCCTACGCCTCCCTATTTACTTTAAATGATGGTGGGTATAAAAAGTTCGACCTGGCCGAACTTAACAATTTACTTTTACTGATTTGGTATTTTGGGTTTTCATTTGTTAAAACCAGAATTTGGGCTTATATTCCAAACAAAAATGATCAGTATTGGTTCAAGTTTTTCGGTATTCTAGGGACTTGGTCTTCTTTGTCAATCTAATTGGCTCTAATTTGTTTTTTCAGGGTCTCTGTAGGTATCAAACCTCCCAGAAGGTCATCTCAATAATTTATACTAGTCTTGCAGCAAATCAGCGATATATTCTGTCACCAGACTTAGCAGTATTCATTTATTAAAATATTTTCCCACAATAATCCTCCAATCCACCCACCTCAAGAGGGATGCTAAACAAAGTTTCCCATGTACAAATTTTCCAATTATCATTTTCAACAATTTGTTTTGAAAAATAAAATAAAAAGTTTGCAATTAAACTTTTTTAAATGAGGCAACAACAATGACAAATAAAACTTTTTGTTGTCATCTATCTCTCCTCCCACTCCCACTCGAAGATTTATCCCTGCCACGGGGATATTATTCTTTAGCATTTGATGCTTCTTACAAATGATGATACCGGTTACTTAAACAAATTGCACTTGTAAAATCCAACAGAACAAAAAATACATGCCGGTAAAAAACTCAGCGCCCTGCTTATGATGATAATCACAATGCGGATGTCTATGATGATGACAATGTCGATGATGTTACGTTTGTGGTAGTTAAAATTACTAATCCCACGCCCGCTTTTATTTCCAAGCGGTTCTCTCTTTATGCGACTGGTTGACTATCTGGCTGTCTACCGGTGTGTATGCAACTGTAATGTGTTTCATTCTTTTTGTTGTTGTTTTCTGTTCTCTCTGTCGATGTTTCTGCCGCCAGAAGCCACATCCATTGGTTGGTAGTTGGCAAGAAGGAACAACAAAAAAGTCCTTGTTATACGGAGATTATACGCTATTGTTGCTAACTACAATTAAAGGGGCTTAATTTTTTGAGTGCCTCACGGATGTGATGCCGAGGATGATGATACACACTCGTGTGTGCGCGCGGTATTTCATAAAGGTGAAAATAACAAAATGCGGTGTGTGTGTGTGTTGATGTGTATGCACATCAACAGTCACGGGATTTTGATAAGGGATTGTTACTATCTGCGGATGCCGGTGCGTACACATGTGTGTTTACAGTGAGGGGCAAAATTATTGAAAGAACTTTTTAATACATATTTAATTTTTATTAATGTTTTAAAAGTCTATCAGATAATAATTATAAAAATTTACTCCTTTTGCATTAATAACTCCATCAGTAAATATTCTTCAAAATCCACGACTTTGGTTCTAAAAGCCCATCCGCCTTGGCGAACAATGCCATACATTCCCCCTAATAAATATTTGATTTTTTATAAAAACAACAAACTGGGAATCAGCCTGACTATATTGCAAACACAAAATACAAATGGTATCCCAAATAAGCCGTCAACACTACTGAATGTCAATAGTTCTACAAAACAATTTGGGCATATAAGTTCAACAATCCACGGCTCAGTGAAAAAATTCTCAGAAAATACCCCCTTGAATTTAAAAACCCTTCATAAAATTATATTAAAAAATCTACCGCTTCGAGTATAAAAAGCCTTAAGAAAATAACCTTAAAATCACGCTTTTCGGTCTTCGGAATATAATTTTAAACTATCCACACCATGGGCGCTAAAAGATTTTTATAAAATAATTGAAATTATCAACCTTTCGTTTAAAAGACCCTGTAACGGATCAACTGTATTTTTATTCTAATGTTATTTACTATAGTATTAACACATACGTAGGTGGCGTAGATACCAAGCAACGGCTCTGATTGGCTTTAATATGACTTAGTTCAGGCTTATCTTGGTCCCTCTTTCATCTCAATTGTGGACATTGACCTCCCCGCGGTGTCAACTGGTGTAGCTATTCTCATCACCCACGATGAAATAGTGAGCAAATATGTGCCGTGAGTTCACCCGTAAGAACTATAAAAAATGGGTTGAGGCGTTGGAACTCGGAAACCCCCTTCTACTATGAAAAAGCAAAGAAAAAGAAAACCAAACTCCCCTAATGTTGACGACCCGCAAATGTATAAAGGACCACGATCTGCGAATCTGAACTTGGAATGTGCGCACGTTGTACAAAACAGGTGCAGTGTTCGCTTTGGCGGATGTACTCAAGAAGTACCAAGCCGATATTATTGCCTTACAGGAAATGCGATGGAAAGGGACTGGCGTAAGTTAATCAGATGATTACGCCCTGTATTATAGCTGACATGAAACGAGACATGAATTTGTCTGCGGATTTATGGTTAACAGGAGAATAAAAGACCTCGTCTCCAGATTCACTCCAGTAGATGAGCGAATTGCTATAATCCGTATAAAAACGAAGTTTTTCTACATCAGTTTCATTTGCGCCCATTTCCGACCGAAGACAAAGATGAGCAGACCAAAGACATATTTTATGAGCGCCTAGAAACAGCATATGATCGCTGCCCTGGCCATGACTTTAAAATTCTGCTAGGAGATTTTAATGCAAAAATCGGAAGGGAAAATAACTTTGGCCCCATCGTCGGAAAATTCAGCCTTCACGAAGAAACATCCGACAACGACATGAGGTTGATTGACTTCGCGGCAGCAAAAAACATGGTAGATAGCAGCACCAGATTCAAGCATCTCGATATACACATGGCCACTTGGATTTCTCCCGATCGAACGAGAAATCAAATCGATCATGTTGTGATAGACGGAAGGCATTCATCCAGTGTTTTAGATGTCCGATCGATCCGAGGAGCGAATATCGATTCGGACCATTACCTTGTGGCAGCCAAGGTACGCACTCGTCGTAATGTAGCAGCAAAGGTGCGATATAATGTTACACAGAAATTTGACGTCGAAAAGCTGCTAACACAACAGATAGCAGAAGCCTACTCCGCTCAACTTACCCAACTGCTTGACGAAAGCACCCCTTGTCCCGATAATAATATAGAAGCACACTGGCAGAGAATTGCCCACTCCCTACAAACGGGTAAAACACCAAACCGAAGGTTTTGGTGCAGGCACATCCTCCTGTAGAGATGAAAAAGGAAACCAGGTGATAGATACAGACAGCGAGCTGAGGATCTGGAAGGAGCATTTTGAAAAACTTCTGATATCAAATAGTAGCGGAGAAGAGGATACCCCAGAACCAATAATAGATGACGGTATAGGGTGTATACCACCTAGCCAAGATAAAGTCAGAATAGCAATCAATCGAAGAATAATAAAGCAGCAGGTGTTGATGGGTTACAAGCCGAACTATTCAAGACTGGTGGTCAGATGCTGGTAAGAAGCATGAACCAGCTGATTAGTACAATTTGGGTAGAAGATTGCATGCCCAATGATTGGAACTTCAGCATCCAGTGTCCCGTGCACAAAAAAGGAGACAAGACGATATGTGCCAACTATAGAGGAACAAGTCTCCTTCCGATCGCATATAAAGTGCTATCCAGCGTACTGTGTGAACGACTGAAGGCAATGGTCAATGACATTATTGGACCATACCAATACGGCTTCAGACCTGGCAAATCCACCATTGACCAGATTTTCACTCTGCGCCAAATCCTGAAAAAAACCCACGAAAAACACATGGACACATTCCACCCATTCATCGACTATAAAACCGCATTCGACAGCCCTATCCGTTCAAAGGTGTATAAAGCCATGTCTGCGTATGGCATTCCTGCAAAATTAATACGCCTATGCAGGATAACTTTAACTGGTAAAAAATCAGCAGTTAAAGTCGGAAAGGAACTATCGGAGCCTTTTAACACCGAACGAGGATTCAGACAAGGTGACAGTTTGTCGTGTGACCTTTTTTAACATTCTGCTGGAAAAGGTCATACGAGAGGCAAAAGTGAACAGAAATGGCACTCTGTACACCAAACAACACATGTTACTCGCCTACGCCGATGACATCGACATAATGGGTCGAACATTGCGTGCGGTAACAGCCACCTTTGAACAAATTGAGAAGGAGTCTGCCAAAGTGGGTCTGGCAGTAAATGGCGAGAAGATGAAGCTGATGGTATCAACGCGTAAGACGTCCAGTAGACTCGGACCAACTGTGGATCTTGAGAACTACAGCTTCGAGGTAGTCAACGATTTTATATACGTTGGTAAACAAAACGAATGACATCGTTTTTGACATCGAGAAGGTTAGTGATGGCCAACAGATGCTACTATGGTCTGAGCAAACAACTTAAAAGCAAGGTCACCTCCGCCAGACCAAACTCTACAAGACGCTGATACTACCCGCGCTGTTATACGGATCTGAAGCATGGGTACTTACACAAGCAGACGAGGCAGATCTTGGAGTGTTTGAGAGAAAATTTCTCTGCGTAGAGGGTGAATATCGCCGTCGAATGAACCATGAGTTGTACCAGCTATTTTCGGACATCGGCATTGTTAGACGTATTGAGCTGCAGCGACTACGTTGGCTAGGTCATGTTATGAGAATGGATGAAGATGCCCCAGCCCAGAAGGCATATAAAAGCGAACCAGCTGATGGTTCACGCAGAAAGGGAAGGCCACGAATAAGATGGAAAGATCAAGTGGAAGATAACATTGCCGAATATGGTATTTCAAATTGGAAAAACTGCTCAAAAGACCGACGCGCCTGGAAATCTTTTTTAAGATCGGCTTATGGAACGAAAGTTCTGTCACAAGCCAGCTAAGTAAATAATGAAGTGGACCCATATTCCCCAACATTGAACTAACGATGTTGAAAGTTTGGATGAAATCGATTATTCCCTTCGATAGTTATCGTGCGCACCAGCCAGACAGCAGACGTGCGGACAGTGGCGTGGCTTTTTTTAAATATTTTTTCAGGACCCATCGAAGGATTAGTTTTTTTTTAATATTTTTAAGGGACTTTAGAGGGACGTGGATTTTTTAAAACTATTTTTTTTTAAATGATTCAGGATATTTAAATTTCACTCTTTATGGTGGAGGCTATATAAGGACTTTCTTACTTGTTTGATTGTTCAATTTTAACCACCACTGTAACGGCTGTCCACACAACTCACATATATATTTCAATATTGATCTGCACGTGCCAATCTAATGAATGAATGAAATATCAATCCACACAAAATGGACAGACCGACACTGAGAGAGAGACACTAGCAGTGACATTCATATCATGAAAATGTTCCCATTGAAGGATATGACGGCATGTCGTCCCTTCAACTCCTTGTTTCAGAATATTTTTTTCGTTTCCTTTATTGGTTCGGTTGGTTGGTTTTTCAGTCGTTGGGTTGTTCGGTCGTCATCTACCTTTCATATCTTGGACATAATTAAATGTATCTGTTTAATAATAACAACAACAAGGCTTAGGGGTTGTCACGAGATAACAAGGGGTGGGGTGAGCCATACAGATTGTTTGTTACCTTTTGTGGATTTTATCATTACCGAATAATTATCGTGTTCATTGTGATATCCATTGCAGGGCGATGCTGAGGATGATAACCGATACATGTGTTTATCCTCTATACTGCTACCCTTCTTTTACAATAACAAAAATATCAACAACAACTTTACAATGTTTTGTTACAATTTTGAAATTTGAGTGACTAATTTGTACACTTCCCTTCAATGTCTTCCCCTTCCTCGCTTCCATCCTTCCCCCTTTGACAACATACTCGATCCCGAGGATTGTCTATTTGTTTTTGTTGTTGTTGCTGTTGCTGTCATCACTCTATTGTTTGATTTATTTATTAAACAAGTGATGTGTGGAAGAAGTCTGTCTGTCCTGACAGTCTGGAGGCCTGTAGTCCAACCCAACCACCACCCTGCAAGTCAGTGGCTGGCTGGCTGCTGCAATGTTTACATCCTCATTCATATCCGTGTTAAATGCACACCCGGGAAATCACTTTTCACAGGCCCTCCGGTTGTTTTGCCGCATTCTCTCGCCCTCTTCTACGATGTAGTTATCAGCCAACCATCCATGTATTCTGCCAGCCAGCCAGCCAACCATCCATCCATGGTTAATGAATAAATATGGGGTTTTGTGCTTCACTTAATAACGGGATGGATGTTTTGGCACTTTGTGTCATCGTTGACTGACACAGATGGTACTTGATTTTGATTTTATTAGGACATTGATAGTCATTTAATGTGTGTATGTGGGAATAACAACCACTTTTGCCTAATTCTCCCCCTGCCATTTTCACAGCCGAACGAAGGCTGGGCAGGCGGCGGCCAACTATTAAGGTAAAACATAGAGTATCAAAATCAAGGTAACATAATTGTTGATATCACCATCATCTCCGTCATCGCCACCACCAGTTGGATTTTCGAAGTGTGTGTTGAAGTATCAGTTTTATAATCCGGCTGCATGTTGGACGATGATGATGTAGGGATTTACGTTAGATAATGGGCCGCGTGTTTTCTCTAACAATACGACTTTTACTAATAACCCCCTGCAGGCTCTTATGCGGTATTGTTACCAGCCGCCAACCCTCTTCTTCAATTGGACTTACTTAGATATGCATGGTAATTCGTTTCGTTAAGTCCATATTTATTACTATGAATCGGGATGTTGATGATGATGACCTTTGGTACTAACCAATACAAATAATCGTGAGTGTGTTATTTTCGCTAATCTTCGAAAATGAATAATTAATTAGAACAATTGGCCAAATAGTTTTCGTTGTATTTAGAGTAGCGAATTGTGAAGGAAGTATTGTGTCCAGGTGGATTCTGAAGAGGATTTTTAGTTTAGTTACTATGACAATGGAAGCTGATCACGAGGGATTTGAGGATTTTGTATAGAGTATTCGAATTGGGATATTGTATTATTAAATTGTAATCGATTATTTCCTCTCATTGATATTTTTATAGAGGGTCAAATATCGATTTATACAAGGTGGACGATACGGAATGCTTAATATTACGTAGATATCCATTTCAGACCTCAATTTAGATTTAATTGTTAGATACTTATTCCTTCTCATTTTCAACGAACATCCTTTTCATCCAAATATTGGCTTTAGACTCCATGTTTAAATTGCGTCTCAAGCAATAACTGTCGAAGGGAGTAACCGATTTCATCCAAACGTTGCACATCGTAATATTCCTTTCAAACTTAGTTCATGCTCAAAGATGGCGAATATTGGTCAACTCCTTCTGGTACCTCACCCACAAAATGGTCAAAATTGTGCAAACCAGTCTTGTTATGGTATCTGCCACACAAGTGGTCAACATTTTCAATATTTAAAAATTCAATATCAGGTTAATGAAATGTTCGATTTGAAACAAACTCGGCACAATCTAGTCTAGATCATGTCCGAAGGTGGGACCAGACGGCCTTCTACTTCTGGTACCTCCCTAACAAAGGGTCAATATTTTATTAAGTTGTAAATTTAATTTGAAGCCAATTGAAAACCCGATATGATCAACATAAAATCTGAAACCTATGTGATAAAAACGTATACCTTAAATATATATTTACTTACTGAAGCTGGCTCGAGACAGAACATTTGTTCAATAAAACGATCTTAAAAAGATTTCCAGGCTCGTCGATCTTGTGCGCAGTTTTTTCCAATTTGAAAGACCATGTTTTGATATGTCATCCTTCACTTAAATTTGCATCGAATGCCATCAGTAGGCACGTTTTAATATGCCTTTTGAGCTGGGACATCCTCATCCATTCTCACAACATGACCTAGTCAACGTAGCCTCTGCAGCTCGATACGTCTGACAATGCCGATGTCCGAGAATAGCTGGTACAAGTCGTGGTTCATTCGACGACGATATTCACCGTCAACGCAGATCGGTCCATAGATCTTTCGAGGAATTTTCTCTCAAACACGGGTAGTATCAGTGTCTTGTAGAGTGTGAGATTGGTCTGGCGAGAGGTGACCTTGTTTCTAAGTTGCTTACTTAGACCATAGTAGCATCTGTTGGCCAATACTATTCTTCTCCGAATTTCAAAACTGATGTCATTAGTTTTATTTATGGCGGGGTACCGATGTATATAAAATCTTTGACTACCTCGAAGCTGTAGTTTTCACATTCCACCAGTGGTCCGAGTCTAATGGACGTCTAGCGTGTTGATATCTTCGGCCTGATCTTCTCACCATTTAGTACCAGACCCACTTTGTCAGACTCGTTCTCATTTTTTTCAAAGGTGGCTGTTACCGATCGCAATGTTCGACCCATTATGTCGATGTCATGGCCATAGGCGAGTAATATGTGTTATTTGGTGTACAGAGTGCCATTTCTGTTCACCTTTGCTCATGTATGACCCCTGCCAGCAGGATGTTAAAAATATAACCTGGGCAGCCCCCTTCTGCTTTATTGTTCTTCAGCCGATTAATTGCTACTCTGACCTCATCTTGGTTAGGTGGTATACAAGTTATATCGTCATCTCTTATTGGTTCTGGGGAAACTTCTTCACCGCCACTATTGGATACCAGAAGCTTTTCAAAATGTTCCTTCCAGATCCTCAACACGCTGCCTGTATCTGTTACCAGGTTTCCTTCTTCACATCTACACAAAAACTGCACAAAAACTTTCGGTTTGGTGTTTTACTCGTTGGTAAAATTTCCGGACTTCGTTATGACTTCTGTACATCTCGATTTGCTTTCACTCACGTTTTCTTTGTTCTTTCTTTTTTTCTGAAAATACGTTTCTCCTCTCTCCTTTTATCCCGATAAATCTTCCTCGCATTACGTGTTGCTACCGTTTTTTTTTTCATATCAGTAGCACTTCGACACTCCTGATCGTACCATGGGTGGTTTTTGGTACCCAAGTATTGCTTTTATTGCAGTTTGTATGTAGTGGGTAATTCTTTGCCATTGTGTTTCTATTCTGTTGTATTATTATCGGGACAAGGAGTGCTTTCGTCAAGCAGGTGGGCAAGTTGAGTGGAGTAGGCTTCTGCTCCCTGTTGTGTTCGCAGCTTTTCGACGTCGAGTTTCCGTGTTACATTAGATCGCACCTTGGCTGCTACCTTAAGACGGGTGCGAACCTTGGCTGTCACAAGGTAATGGTCCGAATCGATATTCGCTCCTCGTATCGATCGAACGTCTAAAATACTGGACAAATGCCTTCCTTCTATCACAACATGGTCAATTTTATTTCTCGTTGCTTGATCAGAAGAAATCCAGGTAGCCTTGTGTATATCGAGATGCTTGAATCTAGTGCTGCCAACTACCATGTTTTTTGCTGCCGCGAAGCCAATCAACCTCATGCCATTGAATAATGCTTCTTCATGAAGGCTGAATTTTCCGAATTTTGGTTTTCTTTTTCGTTGCTTTTTCATAGTAGATATTAATTTTTTCCGAGTGTGGGCAACTAACCCTACGCCCAAACCCATGTTTTTATAGTCCTTATGGGTGAACTCGTGGAACATATAAGCTCACTATTTCAACGGGTGATGAAAATAGGTGACAACGCGGCGATGTCAGTGTCCACAATTAAAATGAAAGAGGGACCAAGATATGCGTGAGCTTCGAAATACCACATAACAAGTCCTTCGGATAAATGCGGTTAAAACCTTCATATCGGTAATACCTAAAAATTTATATTTCTATTGAAAACCCCAAAAGGGAAAATTCGCCGTAGGTCAAAGTGATGGCGACCCTATTATACTTTGAGATATAGCTTCATATCTTCATTTTTACCTATAATATGCATTTTTTGAGATTACATTTCTTCAGTATAATCGCATGTAGTACATTTCGCTCTACTACCGGTCTTAAATAATCACAAGATACGATTTTTATACCCTCCACCATAGTATAGAGGGTATATTAAATTTGTCATTCCGTTTGTAACTCATCGAAATATTAATTTCCGACCCTATAAAGTATATATATTCTTGATCAGGGTAAAATTCTAAGACGATCTAGCAATGTCCGTCCGTCTGTTGTAATCACGCTAACTTCTGAAGGAATTGAGATATGGTGCTAAAATTTTGCATAGTGTTGTCTTTTGTCTGCAGGCAGGTTAAGTTCGAAGATGGGATATATGGTCCACGTTTAGGCATGTCTCCCATATAAGGGTACCCCCCAATTTTCGGTATTTTGGGGTTCTTGAGAGCGTTTTTCAACCGAATTCACTGAAATTTGGTACAGTGGGTTCTTATTGGGTACTACATGTCTCTACAAAAAAGTTATACATATAGGTCTACTTTTTCTGGTAGTCCCCATGTAACGGTACCCCCAAATTTTCAGTTTTCTGAGGGTTTGGATCGTATTTTTCCACCGAATAGATGTAATTTAGTATTTTGAGTTCTCTCCACAAAAAATTATGAATATAGGTCAATTTTTTCGGGTAGCCTCCATATAAGGGTACCCCCAATTTTTGGTATTTTGGCGTTCTTGAGCGCGTTTTTCAACCGAATTCGCTGCAATTTGGTATTTTGTAGTCGTATATGGTAACAAATCTCCCTACCAAATATTATTAATATTCGCCCTCTTTTGAGCGTAGTCCCCATATAACACCCTTTTTTATGTTAAAATAGTTATCGAATTTGTTCCGCGTTTTGGGTTTAGTTTTAAGACTCTGTTGCAATCATTTCACCTGCGAAGGATATCGAGATAAAAAACTAGAACGTAAGGTTCGACAATGAACTATATATGAACTATAACCCGCATTAAGCCTAGCTCCTCTGTGGAAGGTACCGGATGGAGTGGACCGATATTCCCCATCTTCGAACTTGAACTACGTTTGGAAGAAATAATAAGATGGGTAAAGTTTGGATGAAAACAAATTTGGTCCAAAGAAACATGGGGCCTAGAACCAATATTTTGATGAGGCTCATTTTCAACGTGTCAAAGTGTGTACACCCTCATTAGCCATAAGGCTGAGAGTATAATTATCCATTACAAATTTCAAATGTCGGTATGAGTCCACTTTTTGGTATTTTCTCTATATTTTCATTTCAAGTACCTGTCAGTGTATCTATGGTAGAGGCTATCCATTCTCGCTATGTTCTACAAAAATGTTGCTCAAAAAATTTTTGGTGGTGTTCTCAAAGACGATAAAGCAATATTTTAACACATTACTTTTTACACTTGTATGAACTCAAAGTTGTTTATGTTGAGGACCATCCGAAGAGAGGCCTTCAGAAAATATTAAAAGGTATTTCTTCCACAACAAGGTAATATCGTTTTTAATGATTTTGTTGAGATTTGTGAAGTAGTGTAAGGAAATCGATTTTGAAATCATCTAAATTTTAAATAATTTATTTTGTTACCTTATTGTGTTCTTGAGAGCATTCATATTAAACCAATAGCAAATTGATTTATCAAGATGTTTTTTCACAATATTTCCCAATAAAATTATCCTGCTTTCCAATCTTTACCGAACAGGGCTTCCCAATATCCTTTGTTAATTTTATTGTTTTATCTATGGGATACAATCAGGACTATCAACATCATTATCATCGATGACTGAATGAATGGCTGCTATCAGCTATACCATACAAGTGTATTTGTATTCTGTTATTGTTTGTTTTCGTTGGTATTGTTGATGTTTTGCTTTTGTAATTCGTCCTTTTATGGCTTCCGGGGAGATAATCTCGGTGACGAATGAAAAACATGTGCAGATGATTATTCCCGGTACAAATAAACAGTGAACACAAACACTTGGCACGAGTTCGCCATTTTCTCCATTAGATATTCATGTACATGAGTTATGTGCATTTGTGTGCGTGTCAACGTTTTTCTTCGCCACTTGTTGTTTTTTCCCTCCCGTTGTAATGAGTGGTGTGTTTTTGTAGTTAAGCTTATCATGATTTCCGAATCTCCCTGCGTAGTTTTTTGCACAACTTTTGGAAATCTTTGCAAATGCAGAGGGAGTGGTGATTTCAGCAACCCCGTTTGGTTTGTTTTTTGCATTCATATTGGAATTATCTTCGGTTATGAATCTACTTTACTCTAATCAATCAATTATGATCTACATTTTTTTTTTTTGGAAAATTGGATTTATTTTATTGTCATTTATGATAAACATGAGACAATAAGGACTTGTGATTATTATCAAAATTGACATTGTCATGTCAATTGGCATTGTTTTTGCAAACATCCATCATTTAGGATAAAATAAAAATAACACCTGTTAGCTGTCCCACATTTAGAGATTGTTGTGATCATAATCATTTTGTTTTTGGGTTATCCTATTTTGACAATTATAATAACCTTAAGTTACATATGTATGTGGAGTGTCTTACAACTTTAAGTCGAAGAATGAATATTCTGTTTAACCTTCGAAAATAGGATGGTTGAGAAAAATTATTATTCCTGATATGAAAAACCCTATTTTTATACCCTCAGCATAATGGCTAATGAGGGTATATACACTGTGCTACTGCCTCATTGTCGTAAACAGCGACCCAACATTGAAAACTTTTTGGTAGAAATAAGCAATTCGAATTCGAAATATCAAATTACATAAAAAACTCCCCAAAATACCGAAATATAGGCGTTATCATAAAAAGTGGACCAATATTAATAATTTTTAGTATTACGATGTGTGTTACCCTATGTGAACCCAAAATACCAAAAAAGTGTCAATTCGGTGGAAAAACGTGTCCATCTTTCTCAAAATACCGGAATATGTGAGGTGAGAACCAAAAATACAAAATTATAGCCAATTCGGTTGAAAGTTTGCCAAAAATCTCTACTTACTTTACTGGTTTGTGGCAGAACATTTGTTCCATAAGCCGAGCTTAAAAAGATTTCCAGGCGCGTCGGTCTTGTGCACAGCTCACAATTTGAAAGACCATTTTCCGAAATATTCTCTTCCACTTGATCTTTCCATATAATTCGTGGCCTTCCTCAGTTCAGAGGTTGCTGTTACCGCACGCAATGTTCGACCCACTATATCGAAATCATCAGCGTTGGCGAATAACATGTGTTGCTTGGTGGTCAGAGTGCCATTTCTGTTCACCTTTGCCTCTCATATGACCTTTTCCAGCTGGATGTTAACAAACACTTTCTGTGTCCATTTTTGTGTCCTGGACACAGGATGCTGAGATACCAATCATTGGGCATACATTCCTCTAGCCAAATTGTACTAATCATCTGGTACATGCTCCTGACCAGCATCTGACAACCAGCATTGAATAGTTCGGCTGGTAACCCATCGGCACCTGTTGCTTTATTATTCTTCAGCCGATTAATTGCTACTCTGACCTCATATGGGCTAAGTGGTATACACACTATACCATCATCTCTTATTATTTCTGAGATATCTTCATCACCGCCACTATTTGATACCAGAAGCTTACCAAAATGCTCCTTCCAAATTCTCAATACGCTGTCAGTATCTGTCACCATGTTTCCATCTTCATCTCTACAGGTGGATGTGCCTGCACCAAATTCTTCGGTTTGGTGTTTTACTCCTGATCGTACCATGGGTTTCTTGATGGTGGTCTTCGATACCCAAGTGTTGCTTTTGCTGCAATTTGTCGAGGCAAGAAGTGCTTTCCTCAAGCAGGTGGGTAAGTACCATTGCTGTTTATTAAGACGAGTGCGAACCTTGGCTGCTACAAGGTAGTGGTCCGAATCGATATTCGTTCCTCGGATCGATCGAACGTCTAAAACACTGGATGAATGCCTTCCATCTATCACAACGTGATTATGATTTGATTTCTCGTTGTATGATCGGATGAAATCCAGATGTAATTGTGTATATCGAGATGCTTGAATCTGGTGCTACTATCTACCATGTTTTTTGCTGCCGCGAAGTCAATCAACCCCATGCCGTTGTCGGATGTTTCTTCGTGGATGCTGAATTTTCCGACGGTGGGACCAAAAATATTATCCCTACCGATTTTTGCATTAAAATATTCTACCAGAATTTTAATGTCATGGCCAGGGCAGTGGTCATATGCTGTTTCTAGGCCCTCGTAAAATATGTCTTTGGTCCGTTTATCTTTGTCTTTCGTCGGAGCATTGGCGCAAATAATACTGATGTAAAAGAACTTCGTTTTTTTCGAATTATAGAAATTTGTTCATCTACTGAAGCGAATCTGGACACGAGGACTTTTATTCTTATATTAACCATAAATACGCAGCCAAATTCATGTCTTGATTCATGGCAGCTATAATACAGTGCGTAATCGTCTGATTTACTTACGCCTGTCCCATTCCATCGCATTTCCTGTAAGGCAATAATATCGGTTTTGAACTTCTTGAGTATATCCGTCAAAGTGAAAACTGTGCCAGTTCTGTACAACGTACGAACATTCCAAGTACAGATCGTGATCATTTATACGATTTTCTTTGTAGGACCATGTTCTGACCCAATATAAACCAGTGAGCGGAGCAGTATAGTCGGACGGGGCCGACCATATGATACCCTACACAACTTCCACGAAAAACTAACTTTCTGTGGATCTATATTCCGAGCTTGTGCAATATTTCGCGATTTTTGAACCATCTGGACCAACTAGAGGTCGACAATTAATGCTAACGTTCAGTACAGCCCTTCTGATTACTTATCCAGATTCCCTTCCCTTGTGTTGTGATCTTCTTATTCCCATTGGAGTTTTCGGTCCACTTCATCACAATATAATTATCTGATCGTCACCGAAAATTGTAGGCGTTATCCTTGACCATAACTGGAACTTCATGCAACATTTTAAAGCGATCAGCGCTATATTTCCGTCCTCTAGTGTAGTAAAGGTTTACTAAATAATATCTGAATACATAAACACCTGTAAATATTTAAGTGTAACTTCCACATCTGAGTACATACGACTATTTGGTATCAATTTAAAGGTCAACCACGGCCCTTGGATTTACCAACAACTTTTCGGGTCTATGTCCTTCAGCTGTAAATTTATACGCTATAGAACACAAATTTTGTAATTTTTCACACAAAAGTCAGGGTCCATTTGACCCGCTAAATATTGACCGATCCTTATCAAAACATGCATGCTTATTCTTTGGCCCGATCCCCTTCTCCATGTAATGTAATTTCGCGATGTTCGGGCCAAGTATGAATTTGGAGTCTATAGCAGTATATTCCGTTTGTTATAACCTCACAAGGGCTTAACATTTTGAAAACGTTCAAATTTCATGTCGAACAAATTGAGTATCTGATTCGGTCAAGCTATTGCATTGTTTAATAATTCTACTTTTGTTAAACTCGTTGGGCGCCACCTCGATTTTAGAATTTTTTCAGTTGGTACATCTTTAAAACGTTTTATGTAAAATTGTGTGCATGTTGTTTTTATGTCCTCCAGAGACCCCCAGGTATAAATTTGTTTTTTATGTCGATTTTGCTATGTCCGTTGAAGTCACGATATAATTCGCAACATTTAAGGTAGAACTTTGAAATTTGGAACTAACATTGTACTACTTGTACGTTAATTTGACAGTCCCTGTTTTTCGAAACTATGAAGGTTCCGTTTCATTTTCGGAATTTTGAGAGCCGCATTTTTCAACTGAAAGGAGTGTGTTTAGATGCTGTGAGAGAGATCGTTCAGCACTATTTACGGTATTTTGAAGTGGTGGCTGTAATTTGGTATTTTGAAATTTTGGAACCTGACATATATATGTACAGGGTGAGATGAAAAAAACAGCAACCAACTTTAGACTGCTGTCATTTCTAAGCCACTCGTCCGACAGCTGTCAAAATTATTCCAGTGACAGCTCATTATATTGTTTACAAGCGTTCAAAATCATTTTGGTGAGAATTTTTCAGAAAAAAAGTTATTCGTGATGGAATTCACTCGTTACCGTGATACTGGTGGCGTAGACCGACGTCAAGGCAGTGCACAGTAGAAAACAGCAACATCAGCATAAATGTTTCGAAAAGTAAAGAAGCGACTTTATCGAAACCCTTGTCGCAGTGGCCGATAAATGGCTCGTGAGCTGAATATATATATATATATATATATATATAGGTTTAGGTATAATTAGGTTTTCTCCGATGAGAAAACTTTCGTTGTCCGCATGTGTTCTGGTGGTCAACCGAAGCTGGCCATGGTGATGGTGTTGGCCGCCATAACAGCCGATGGTCATTCTCTACTCGAATATATATATATATATATATATATAGGTTTAGGTATAATTAGGTTTTCTCCGATGAGAAAACTTTCGTTGTCCGCATGTGTTCTGGTTGTCAACCGAAGCTGGCCATGGTGATGGTGTTGGCCGCCATAACAGCCGATGGTCATTCTCTGCTCGAATTAATCGACCGTGGCATCAGAATAAATGCCGAATATTATTGCGAAAATATTCTGGAGGGTGTATTAAAACCTTGGGCACGCAAACATGGACATGGACATTCCACCATCGCACTCAGCACGCGCCATCCAAGAATGGTTACAAAATGAGGTTCCTCGCTTCATTTCCAGCGCACCAAAATCTCCGGATACCAATCCGTTGGACTATTGTGTCTGGAGAATTTTGGAAAGCAAGGTTGGCACTAAAAACTACCAAAGTGTCGATCACCTCAATGTACATACATTCGGGCAGCGTGTGATGGTTTCGTTGGCCGTTGAAGGCCACAACTCGTGCCAAATTTGACCAATTCTAACAAATCTAAACTTTTTCTAAACTTTGATGCTATTTCCGGCGTTTTTGCTTTCATTCAATAAAATTAAACAAAAAATGTAAAAATTATGGCGTTTGATTTGTTGCAGTTTTTTTATCTCACCATGTACATCTATGCAGAAAAATGAATAATGATCATGTTTTAAGATAAAGGTTCCGCTCCATTTTTGTAATTTGTTTTCGACTTTTTCGACGAATGTTTCTACCAACATTCGGCATTTCTTTTTTTGCGATGACGTACCCACATAAAGTGCCGCTATCTTTTCGATTTTAAAAATTTTAGCCAGATGCTCTTAGGTTGAAAATATTTTTTGCAAACGATTTTCTATAGAGGGCCATGTTTTGACCCAATATAAAGAAGGAACACCCACTACATCTTCCTGGTCCTTGATTTAAAAAACAAAAACAATTCTATTTTCAATTATGTAGTAAAAACGTCTAGTTTATTATTCGTTGTTATAATTATTTAATGTTTTTGTTGTTGTTGATACATTTTTAATTTATTTTTTAATGTTTTTTGTTTGTTTCGTCATTAACGTAAACATTTAGTTACTTTGTTGTTGTTGCATTTTTGCACCTAATGTTACATAAATATTATATATAAATAATAATTTTTATATTTAAATGATATGTGAGTCGAAAACAAAAATTCGAAGAAGAAGAATAAAATGTAACGATGTAATAAAAATTAAAAAAAAGAGAAGAAAGAGGGATGAACAAATGAAGGCACTGTAATTGCGGAAATTGCTTAGTGAGGGGAAGTACCTTCAACAGTGATGATGATGATGATAGTGATAATGATTATTATGATCGTAATAATAAATATTTAATAATAATTATTAATAATAATGATCATGATAATGATGATGATTTTCTAATAATAACGACAACTACAAAAAAGAGACTAGATATAGTCACAAAAACAAAAATAGGAAGACTAGAGTTTCCTATTTTCCTTTGGTTTCTGTTGAGTTTTTCCATATTCTTCAAATAATTTCTCTTTTTTTTTTGCAAAATTACTAGAGATAAGTCTTATTTAAATTTCTAAATTATTTAATAATAGTCAAGTTTTTTACTCAGTTTAGGTGTGTGTGTATATAAAAAACGCATTTAAATTAATGCGGTCGTAAAATTAAAAACTGTTTGGTAATTTTTTCTTTTCATTATGAAATGATTCGTATTAGGATGAGGCCTACAGTTGGTTGATTTTGTTTGTTGTTGGTGGGGATTTCCAGAGGGGAACAAAAATTCAAGTCTATTTTCTTTGTTTCTATTTTCTTTTTTCTTAAAATCTACGTTTGTTGTGCTGCGTTTGCTGATGCCTGGAACCAGTCGAACAGGATGATGATGATGCGGCACCACCGCCGCCGCCACCACCGGTTCTTCTACTCGAACTACCTTTCGATGAGGCCGATGATGAACTGGGTATATTAAGTCGCTTCCTCTCCTGGGCATAATAACAGAATATGCAAAAACCATTTTGCGGTGTGGTACATCAAATGTTTGTGGGACTGCGCGATGTGGATTGGGTGCGATAACGGGAATTGGATCTGGAAAGAGAAAAAATGAAGTGGAAGATTTTTGAATATTTAGTTTTTTTTTTTAATATTTAGCTATAAAAGTAAGAGGATAAGGTTGTGGGAAGGAGATCCTTTAGGATGAGCTGAAGATCAAGGAAGTCTATAGGAAAACTTAAGGGCCAGGAAGTTCTATAAAGAGTGAGCAGAAGGGTCTGGAATTTCATTATAGGCGAATTGAAGAGACAGTTTTCCTATATGAAGGCCAGGGTCAGATGGTCAAGATTTGTATTATAGGCGAGCTGAAGAGCCATATAGTATTTATAGCGAGCTGAGGATCATAAACCCTTTACAGGTGCGCTGAAGGATCAGGCAGTCTTTATAAGCTAGCTGAGGGTGTAGGGGACGTTACAGGCGAGTTGAAGAGTCAGACATTTTTTATAAGGGATTTGACGGGGAAGAGGGTCTTTATATTTGCTGAAGTTTTGAATAGAGAATTCAAGCTGAAGGGTCAGGGACTCTTTATGTGGGTCTTTATAGGGCAGTTGAAGTGCCAGGGGTCTCTATAGACGAGGGAGGAAGGGAGTTTTTATAGAAGGGAGTCGTTATAGGCGAACTGAAGGTACAGTTTGTCTATATACAGGCGAGCTGAAGTCCATGGTGTTTTTGTAGATGGGCAGAGGGTCAAAAATTTTATTATAGGAGAGCTGAAGTGCCATCGAATCTTTATAAGCGAGCTAGAGACCCTTTACAGGTGAGTTGAAGCATTAGGTAGTCTTTATAAGCCCGCTGAAGGGTAGGGGAGTCTTTATAGACGAGCTGAGCGGTCAGTGAGAGTGGAAGGGTTGGAGAGCCTATTTCGACGAGCTGAAAACCTAGGGAGTTTTCTCACAACGGGATGAAGAATCAGGGAGTCTTCATATGGGAATGGAAGGTCTTTAAAGAATACCTGAGTGAGTATTCCATAGACGAGCTCAGGGTTGAAGGATCACCGAGTCTTTATAGGGGAGTGGAAGGGTTTGGGAGTCTTTATAGAAGACCTGAGGGTTCAGGGAGTACTTATAGACGGGTTGGAGGGTCAGGGAGTCTTTGTAAGCGAGCTGAAGGGTAAGGGAGTCTTTATAGACTAGCTGGAGGGTCAGGAAGCTGAGAGACGAGCTGAATGGCGTCTCCTGTAAAGGAGCAGAGTTGAGTATTCCATAGAGAAGCTCAGGAGCGAGTCTTCTATAATGGAACTCTGAGGGGAGTATTTTTCTATAAATAAACTCTGAGGGAAGTCTTCTTCTATAGACGACCTCTGAGGGAAGTCTTCTTCTATAGACGACCTCTGAGGGGCAGTTTGTTTCTTTAGACGAGCTCTAAATATAGTCTTCTTCTATAGACCAGCTATTTGGGGGGGGGGGGGGTGTCATCTTCCGTTGACGAGCTACGAGGGGAATCTTCTTCTATAGATGAACTCTGAAAGGGAGTTTTTTATAGATAAGCTCTGAGGGAAGTCTTCTAAAGATGAGCTCTGGCGAAGTATTCTTTTAAAGACGATTTCCAAAAAAAGTCTTCCACAGATGATCTCTAAAAGGAGTCTTTAACAGACGAGCTCTGAGAGGAGACGTCTTCTGTAGACGACCTCCTAGGGATGCCTTATTTCATAGACAAGCTTTGAGGCGAGTCTTCTTCTTTAAAGGGCTTTGAGGGAGTTTTTCCTACAGACAAGCTCGGAAGGGAGTCTTCTCCTATAGTCTAGTCCCGAGGAGAATCTTTATATATAGACGAGCTCTTGGGATAGTCTTCCATGGACAAGTTCTGTGGGGAGTCTTCCATAGACGAACTGAAGGAGTATTAGGCTTGGATTTCATAAAAGAAAGTTTTTCCAAAAGGACTAATAAGTTTGTGTTTTTTAAAGGAGGATTTTCTTGAACATGGTTTTTTACTCACCTCGATAAACTTGTGGTATAATCACGTAGAGGTGTGCTCGATTCATGTCGATAACTACTAGAACTGCCAGGCTCTAAGAGAGACATTGTACGATGATCATAGGCACGTATTGGCCTTCGACCCATTGTGGCATATCCATCAATATGACCACCGGTGGAGGTCAAATTACTGCCCGCCGAGGAGGTACCAACACCACCGCCATTTGCTGCAGTACTAGTACTTCCGCTGCTGCTGCCATGGGTGGCTGTGTTATAGGAGAAACGCCGTTTCGGATTATAGGTATTGTAATACGCCGTTGTGGATGCCAATTTACTACCGGAATCATCGGGTAATGTGGTTTTATAACGTGACGACAATATGGCAGTGTGTGGCATAATATCTTTTTCTGGAGTGTTATAGGAGGAACTGGCGGCACTGGTGTAACGTCTTTCCGATAATCCCGATGGTGATGTGGGTGCCCGAATATCATTGAGACTTTTACGTGGCCTTCCCGGGGTTAGGGTATATTCATGGGTGCTACTACTCGAGGTATAGGGAGATTTATATACGGGTGGTTTGAGTTCGGTGCCAATGGGACTGAGTTTCAGGGGTCGGAAAAATTCTTGTGTGATGTCTGGGGATCGTGCCCTCTCTTCGGGGTAGATTTTGTTGGAGGATCGTGTCTTGGCTGCCGCTTGCTGTTCACGATAATATTCACGCACAGCATTGGGGCCCACAATGCTACTCGTTCGCTTGGGTTTCTTTTCGTTGAAACGACAATAGAAACTACGACGTCGTATGCGATCCACAATACTTTCATTGGGATCTGAACTTTCACCATCTCCATTACCACCACCGCGACGCGAGGTGGGCGATGAAACTTGGGATGTTCGTGATAGTCGGGACACCGTGGGTGAGGGTGTGGCCCCACCATGCATACGATAATTATCCTCGGAACAAACAGACCAATTGTCGAAGTAGAGTTCCGGCTCCTCGGTCGGGGAACGAAATGTGGAGGTTGTGGAGGCACAGTCTTCTTGATAACTTCTGGAATCCGATGAGTAATTGGCAATATTATCGAAGGAGGGTGAAATGAGATTATTATTTTGGTTCGAGGAGGAGGAGTTTGAGGTCATGGTGGTGATGTTGGCGGAGTGGTTGGGATCATGAAGAGTAGTGGAGGTCATGCTGCGATATCCGGTCGTTTGACTTAGCAGCGAGGAGCTGTTATTGTTGTAGGAAGATGGTAAGTTGTTGTTGTTATTTCCATTGCCTATGTTGTTGTTTTCGTGATTCTGTGCAGCCACCGCCGTCGTACTGCTCGATGAGGAACTGTGTAGTGTGGCAGCTCCCCGAGGATAGGGTGGCAGATTTGAGTAGATTTCATTGTCGTTGATATAGGAATATTTCTTGGGGTTACGTCCTGTTGCCGAGTTATTCTCCGGAACTTGTTTCATAGATTTATCGGATAGCTCCAGCATTAGACCCTTGCGTCGATCTTTATTACCTTGTGCGGTTTTGTTGGTTTCCAGGGAATTGAAAGAATTTTCAGCTTTAATTTTATTCGTGGCCAGGGCATTTTCAAGACACTCTGGGCAATTGGAGAGATCATTGGCTGGAGTGGAGGTGGTGGAGGAGGGTGGGCCACAATTACACTGAGCCAATGATTTACCACTGCGACTTTTCTCGGCGGATTTCCTTTCCAGCTCACTTGATTTCTCCTTCAATTTCATTATGGCATCGGCATTTTGATAGATAGGGGAGGTATCTGCGGAATCATTGATCTGTCGTTGAATATTGCTGGCCGATCGGGCGGTACGCACCCGATTTGCACTGTTATCTTTTTCGTAACGCTTGAACAGACCCAATACCTTGTTGACGGATTTGCGATTAAAGGTCCCCGGCATTTCTTCCACACTAACTGCCCTCTTGATGTAAGTCGATTCGGAGTGTATGATGGGCTGGGAACGGGGTACCGAACGTTCTCGCAGATTTCTGATCATGGCATCTATGCGGGAACGTTTATCGGGTTTCACAGGTTTCCCTGAGGTATCACCACTGGGAGTTTTCGAATCCTTAGAGCCAGGAGTGTTACCTTCTCCAGGTGCTTGGTTACCCGAGGGTGTCGAAGATTTTTTGCTTACCGAACTTCCAAGGGATTTGGTTTTCTTGACAAAGGAATATTTACCCGTGGTCTTTTCGGGCGAAGTACTCTGTGAGCCTTCATTGTTGTTGGATGAGGTGGCTGCGGTGCCGCTGGAGGATGCTGCAATGGCCTTCTTCTGAGTGGGTATATTGGCACATGAGTTACTGGTTGCGGAAGCTCTTAACTTTTCAAATTTCTGGCCAATGGCATAGAGTAGACCCTTATTGGGTTTCTTTTCCGCGACCGCCGCCACCTTGGCAGGTTCTTTGGCATTGTTGGGTGTGGCTGGGCTTGATTCCTTGGAATCATCACCCACACTGGAATTTGTATTACTTGCGGAACTATTCGAGCTAATAGCTGTGGCTGTTGGTGGTGAGAGTTTCGATTTTTTGGTAATTTTTATTAATTTCTTAAGAGCTGGAACTTCGGGCATCATGGTGACGGAAAGGCCACCTTCATGGTTACTCGAAGAGGTTGGTGTGGTGGCACTGGGTTTCAGCAGGGAACCAACGGGTGGACTGCTGACTTCTTCCACAACTTGACCACCATCCACATTGGAAAGTCGGGATTTTGAGGGCTTTTTCAGCTCCTTGTGCGCCATTAACTTTGAGGTAGGATAACTTTTTGGTCTTAGCAGGCGACTTTCTCTTTGCAGGGTGGCTGTACCGCTAATGTTATTCAATTCCTGGCCACTGGAAGTGGAGTTTTCTGTGGGAGTTTCAGCAATGGGAACCGAAATATTGGAGGAACCGATTTTATTTGAGCCCACCCCACTTTCCATTTGTCCCTGACCAGGACTATCGCCAGTATTTGAATCCTTTGTGGGATATGATTTGGGCCGTTTCAGTTTGGACACATTTTTGGGAGAATACAAATCCGTGATAAGAGATTTGGAAGCTGCATCACTTCCTGGAATGTTATCGGCCAGCGGGGTTTTTGGAGTGCCGGGATCTGCAGATTTTTTCACCACCACCTTTTTCACCTTCTTGACAACTGTGGTGGTGCTTGTAATAGTCTTATCGTTATCTGTGGAGGACTCCGTAGACTTCTCTTTGGGTTTCACCTTCTTCACCTTTTTCAATGTCGAGGTGGATGTCGTGGTGGTGGTGGATTTGTCTTTATTCTCTACCAAAGTAGGTTCGGTAATGTCACCACTACTCTCCTCTTCCACCAATCTCTCCTGCTGCGATCTCATGGTGGACAGCAGCTGCAACTCCTGCAGAATTTTATCAGCCAATTCATGTTTGGCCAATTTTTCACTTTCATCAAATTCTCGGGGGCGTGACAAACTTCGACGATTTCTCTTTAAGGTCTCCGTTCCTGGAGTACCCAACATTTCGGATTTTTCCGAAAATAAATCTAAACTTTTATTGCGAGCATGACGGGTATGCTTCAATTTACTACCCGACATTTCAGGTGGAGTCTCTACACAAGGGGTTTTAACAGGTTCCTCCGGAGTTAGGCCACTTGCCTCAATGGGTGATTCCTCCAATGGCTGTTCCATAAAATCAGGACGCAAGAGCCTTGATATTCTTCTCTGCGAAGGTCGCTTGGTCACAGCACCTGTATTTTCTACCACCGAGGCTGAGGGTGATAACCGACCACTGGGTGGTCTTCCCAACATTGAGGAGGGTATTTCCGTGGCCGTCAAAATATCCTTGCTGGACTTTTTCACATATGGCGAATAGTATTTGTATTTTTCATTAACCTCACTAGTGTACAAAGGGCAGGATTCTTTGCCAGAACATTCCTGAGTTGGTGGTTCAGCCGCAGTCTTGGCATCCTCCTCACCTCTTAAGCCGTTGACATTTTCAATAATTTTCTCTTTAACTTCGCGACTTTTTGAATCTTTCACATCTTCAGTTTTAGGTAATGTGGTTCTGCCACTACTCTGACTACGTTTATATATCCTTGTGGGCTGGCACTGCCCAGCCTGTACACTTAGGGTACGTGATAATTTGCGGGCTTGAGTTGGCGGCAATTTGGCCAGCAGCTGTTCTTGAAAACATTTTGGCAGTCCTGGAGCAATACTCGACAGGGTTTCTAAGTCTGTTTTACTCAAACGCAAGCGGGATAAATCTAAGTCGGCCAAATCTAATGGTTCATCCGGCAATTGACTACCATCATCAATCGATTTGGATTTCTTGTCTGAGTTACTTGATTTACCTGCAAAGGGAGAAGATTTAAATAAAAATAATTTTTTTGTTGGGAATCTATCGGAATTTTATTTTAATTATTTTTAATAAAAATATCTGCGAAGTTTCAGAGGTATTTTTTAGATTATTTTGGACACTTACCAAAAAGTAGGCCCCGATATATTAAGCTGGATTAATTTAAAGCATTTTTATGTATGCACATTCCATTGACGAAACACTAGAAACTGTAGCTAAGCTCTAGAATTGTACTTACCATGTTCGTATTTTTTCCGAAAATTGCTTGGATACGTTGGTCCTCGAAGGGACTATTAACTTTTTATTTCATATCCCCGTGATATGATTTATATATTTAGTCCTAATGGCGCATTTTCCATACTAAGAAGAAAAACGACGATTATGAAAGGCGACTTATGAAATTAAATCCTGTAGAAACCTTTAACACAGACAGATAAAGTGAGCCCCCAATTTCTAAATAATAAATCTACGAAGCTTTTTATACCCTCATCCTAATGGCTAATCAGGGTATATGAGCTGTGCTACGGCAAAAATGTGCCTCATCGAAATATTAACCCCATGTTTCTTTGAACCAAGTACCGTTTTAGACAATTTGGTATTGATTTGCAAATGTCCAAATTTTCCATTTAGCACACATTACTTCCATAAGTACCCTGTTCAACCATCCAACAAAACTTCATGTATACCCCGATCCTACGCCCCCACAATGATTTCAAATTCAAATTTCACGATTCCAACTCTATTGGTTCACCCACAATTTAAATTGTACCAAATTTAGTACATAGTAGTAGGAATTTCCAAAACTTCCTAAGTACCCCAATCCTAAACGCGGACAGTGATCCTAAATCCAAGTTTAAGGATTCCAACACTATCGGTTCACCCACAGTTCAAATTGTACCAAATTTAGTATACAGCAGTACGAATTTCCAAAACTTCCTACATACCCCAATTCTACACCGTCACAGTAATCCTAAATCCAAGATTTAGGATTCTAACTCTATCGGTTCAATCACAATTCAAATTGTACCAAATTTAGTACACAGTAGTACGAATTTCCAAAACCTCCTTCTTACCCCAAACCTACACTCCCACAGTGATCCTAAATCCAAGTTTCAGGGTTCCAACACTATCGGTTCACCCACAATTCAAATTGTACCAAATTTAGTATACAGTAGTACCAATTTCCGAAACTTTCTACATACCCCAATCCTACATTCCTACAATGATCCTAACTCCAAACTTCATTGTTCCAGCTCTATCGGTTCACCCGGATCCAAATTGTACCAATTACAGTACGATTTAGTACTTTTCGTACACATAGTAAAAATTTCCAAAACTACTACGTACATATCCCAATCCTACACTCTGACGGTAATGTTACTATCAATTTTCGGTATTCCAGCTCGATTTGTACCTCCAAATCAAATTTGTACCAAATATAGTACCATATAGTACTTTTCGTACGCTTTCCAAACTCTCCTCATATCGACCCTACTTCTCAACCTTAATTTGCATTCCAAATTTCAAGTTTTTAGCTCAATCCATTCACATGCTACGAAATTGTACCAAATTTAGTACATTTCAGTACTTCTGGCATGCTTATAGTTCGAATTTCCAAAAACCCTTTGGTACACCTATCCTACACTCCATCAACGACCACCAAACCAAATTTCAGAGTTTTAGCTCCTCCAGTTCGCCAAATACAAATGGTATCACATTTTGTACTTCTCGTGTCGTTCTAGTACGAATTTCCAAAAACCCAGCTTTATCTGTCACCTTTGGACCAAGAGTGACACTCACCTAAAATTTCAAGATTCTAGCTTCAGCCGTTTCGCCTGGGCGTTGATGAATCGTTTAATCAGTCAGTCAATCACTTTACTCTTTTATTAGAATATAGATTGTCCAAATGTAATAAAACTTTAAAATTCCCCCTACACATGTGTGAAAAAATTATAAAAATCGGTTAAGTATTCGCTAAGTTATTTGCATTTGAAATTAACAATGGTCCGAAATATACTTACTGTTTGGTGATGGGCGCCTATTACTTGAAAATGAAAAACCCCTCAAAAATCGAATTATGATAAATGACAATTTTTCAGTCATAATGGGTTGATGATTTCTTTGTATAGAAAGAAAATTGTAGCATACTTTTAGGCAAAAGTTCAACAACTGTCTGTAGTGCGATATTTTAATTGATATGTATGTAGGTAATTGATTGTTTTTATGCACAAAATTGTGTATGTATGTAACATACATTTACATACGTACATACATAGTACCAACATGAGGTAAAAAAAAAAAATTATTTCTTCCACTTTTACAAGACCGCCATTTTATGTGATTTTTCATTTTGAGGTAATAGGCGCCCAGCATCGAACAGTAAGTATATTTTGGAACATCGTTGAATTCAAATGCAAATAACTCAGCGAATACTTAACCGATTTTCATAAATTTTGCAAACACGGTTAGAGGGAATTCTAATGTTTTATTACATACAAACAAAACATATATAGCATTTCCAGATTAAATGAAACCTTTTACAAATTACATGAACCCTTTTTCAAATTAAATGAAACCTTTTCCAAATAAAATGAAACCTTTTCCAATCAAAATGAATGAATTTTCAAAACCATGTCCATAACGTAGTTAGAACAATCTTGCCGAGTAAGCTTTTGAATACTTCGCTCGATTACATCAACAATGTTATGTTCCATTTAAACGTCACACAGCTCAGCTCTTGCACATAATTTTACTTTTGAAAATGCATTTTCAATTGGATTTAGCATTGGAGAATAAAGCGGTAAGAATTTAAGGTTGCATCTTTTGGATTCGATCAAATTTTTTATGTCATGTCGCTTGTGTATTTGAGCGTTATTTTCCAATTCTGGATTGATTTTCTCAAAAAAAAAAAAAAAAAAAAAAACTATAAATAATTTAAATCTGTCTGCATTGACACTGGAATTAGAAACGATTGTGTGATGTACAACTACCGCGTTGTTTATTGCTGCAATTATAGTGACATTACGACCTCTGACCGTAGGCAACACAATGTGTGCTCTTGTTCCTTGTCTTGAACGGGCTTGGGTTCTTCGTAAGCTTACTCGGCAAGATTGTTCTAACTACGTTATGGACATGGTTTTGAAAATCCCACAAGCTGCAAGTCGGGAACCCCTTCATTAAGATAAGCAGTTACCTTATCATCAACAATTTATTAAGTCAAATATGTATGTTATGTTATGTTCTTAAATATTTATTTATTAAAATGTCAAGAAATACCCCAGTTTGTATTACTATTTATTTAGTTTTATGTAGTAAAGATATTAAATGAAATCACACCGAATTAAAGAATATTTATGTTAATGGCTATGTATGGCTATGTAATACAATTATATTTGTTAATATTCTTTGATTTAATTTTCAAATATTGGTTTAAAATTACTGCAAATATTATATTTCCTTAGATAAGAATAAAGGTTTCATTTAATTTGGAAAAAGTTTCATTTTATTTGTAAAAGGTTTTATTTCAATTGGAAAAGGTTTCATTCTATTTGTAAAAGGTTTCATTTCAATTGGAAAAGGTTTCATTTAATTTGGAAAAGGTTTCATTTAATTTGGAAAAGGTTTTATTTAATTTGGAAAAGGTTTCATTTAATCTGGAAATGCTATATATCATATTTTCGCAACATGGCTAATCAGCGCCATCCATCGATCCAGCCATCGATCCGCTTGGAAAATGTGGCTAAACCCTCAAAATATCGGAAATGTCCAAGATTTTTATGTGTCAAAACATGGACCTATAATGATAATTTTCTGCAGAGATGTATGGCAGCGTTTAAAAATCTGGTATCCCAAATTACAGCCCCTTCGGTTGGAAAATGCGGCTAAAACCTTCGAAATACTGAAATTTGTCCTGAACCCTTATATGGGTGCTATACCAAAACGAGGACCTATAATGATCATTTCTGCATAAAAAAAAGTGGTTAAACACTCAAAATACTGAACTTTGGCTGGGACCTTTATATGGGAAATATATCAAAACATGGACCTGTAATCATAATTTTCTGCAGAGTTGTATGTCTGCCTCCGAAAACCCGGTATGCCAATTTACAGCCTATTTGGATTAAAAATGCGCCTACAGTTCTCAAAATACCGAAAATCGGGTCGATAAAACCCCTTTGCAATACCAAACAATACATAGAAGTACTAGCCCAGTGAGAACCCAATATACCAAATTACAAGTTATTAGGTTGAAAAACACAAAATACCGAATATCGGGATATATCGATAATTTTGGAAGGGAGATTTTCTACTCAGTGATAATCCTTGATACCTGATTAGGACCACATTGGGAATAATCGCTACCCTATAAGCTGGAAATGACCGTTACCAAAACGTGTACCGATATGCCCCATTCGCAATACCCAACATCCTAGAAGTACTAGCAATGTCAGTACAAAAGTTCTATAGTTCCATAATGCCAATTTTCTACAGAACTTTATATATGTATCGCCTATATGGAATAAAACTTTAGAATACGCCCTAAACACATGTGAAAAAATTATAAAAATTGGTTAAGTATTCGCTGAGTTATTTGCATTTGAAATTAACAATGATCCGAAATATACTTACTGTTTATTTGAAAATGAAAAACCATACAAAAATTGATTTTATAAAAACGGTAATTTTTCGTTTCTAATGGCTGCTGGTTTATAAAGAAAATTATAGCATACTTTTAGGCAAAAGGTCAACTACAGTCTGTAGTGCGATTTTTAATTGATATGTATGTATAGATGATTGATTGTTTTATGCACAAAATTGTGTATGTATGTACATAAGTTTACATACATACAAAGACATAGAAACCGTAAAGACTCGACAAAATGCATTTTGACAAAATAGTTTATGAAAAACTATCCAGGGGGTATCAGGTATAACAGAGGCATGTTAAGAATAAAAACGCAAATACGCGATAATGTGTCTATAAAATGTAAATAAAATTAGAGATCTGTATTCAAAAAATGTGTTTTTATTTTATAAGCTTGCGATATAGCGTTTAAAACGTTTAATATTGTTTGCTCTGTTGTTATGATATCGTAACAACAGAGGAAAAGCCATCTATTGGAAATTGTGGACGTATCGATTGTCCTATCTTTATACTTTTATGTCTTTGATACATACACAGTAGCTATGTGAAGCTAAAAAAATTATTTTCACTTTTACAAGACAGTCATTTTGTGTGATTTTTCATTTTGAGGTAATAGGCGCCCAGCATCGAACCGTAAGTATATTTTGGAACATCGTTGACTTCAAATGTAAATAATTCAGGGAATACTAAACCGATTTTTATGATTTTTTCACACATGTTTAGGGGGGAATCTAAAGTTTTATCAAAGACATAGAAACCGTAAAGACTCGACAAAATGCATTTTGACAAAATAGTTTATGAAAAAATATCCAGGGGGAGTCAGGCATAACAGAGGCATGTTAACAATAAAAACGCAAATACGCGATAATGTGTGTATAAAATGTAAATAAAATTAGAGATCTGTACTCAAAAAATATGTTTTTGTTTTATAAGCTTGCACTATAACGTTTAAAACGTTTAATATTGTTTGCTCTGTTGTTATGATATCGTAACAACAGAGGAAAAGCCATCTGTTGAAAATTGTTTACGTATCAATTGTCCTATCTTTATACAAAGACATAAAAGTATAAAGATAGGACAATCGATACGTCAATAATTTCCAATAGATGGCTTTTCCTCTGTTGTTACGATATCATAACAACAGAGCGAAGAACATTAAACGTTTTAAACGCTATATCGCAAGCTTATAAAATAAAAACACATTTTTTGAATACAGATCTCTAATTTTATTTACATTTTATAGACACATTATCGCGTATTTGCGTTTTTATTGTTAACATGCCTCTGTTATGCCTGACTCCCCCTGGATATTTTTTCATAAACTATTTTATCAAAATGCATTTTGTCGAGTCTTTACGGTTTCTATGTCTTTGTAATACAAATATAAATGTAAGTAATATACAAGAAAATTAGCATTATGTGAATGTTCAAAGATATCTAAAAATATCAACTATATTTTATACATTTCACCAAAACAGTAACAGTGTATAACAACAGCTCGAAATATTCATCGGAGATCCCAGCCGGATATAGGATATATTACTGATGAAAATACATTTCTATGCCGATTTAGCCATGTCCGCCTGTTTGTTCCTCCGTTCGGTATTTTAGGATTTTTTGAAAGCTTTTTTTTAACTGAATTGATAGTAATTTAGTATTTTGGGTTACCACAGGGAAGAAAATCTTTCTACCAAAAATTATGATTATTGGTCCTTATTTTGGGATAGTTCCCATATAACGATAGCCCCAATATTCGGATTTTTGAAGCCTTTGAGTACGTTTTTCGACCAAATTGGCTGTAATTTGTTATTTTTGGGGAGAACACTGGGTAGAAAATGTTTCTAACAATTTTTTTCAATATTAACCCATTTGTCGGTTCTCATAGTATTCGGTATTTTGAAGACTTTGGTTACGATTTTCAACCTAATCAATTGTAATTTGGTATTTCGGGTTCTTACTGGACAGAAAATCTTCCTATCAAAACTGATCAATATTGGTTCATTTCATAGCTTAGCTACCCTCCAGTATTCGGTATTTCGATGCACTGGGGTACGTTTTCCGACAAAATCAGTTGTTATTTTGTATTTCGGGTTCGTACTGGGTTCCTACAAAAAATTTCGGGTTCCTATAAAAAAATTATGAGTATATGTCCCCAATATTCGGTATTTTGGAAATTTTATAATATCGGTTTACGTATAAAGGGTTCTTGGTGTCTGATATCTATGTATAGATCAATATAGGACCATGTTTTGGCATAGTCTCCATATAAGAGGGGTTTTACGACTGAAGGTTTTTGCAGCATTTTTTCATCGCAGTTTATAAAATTTGGCAATCCGCGAAAGATGTTTTGAGAATATTTTTTGCAAGGACTATAAAGGCGTGGGGTTTTTAATAAATATTATTTCGAAGGACTGTCCTCAAGCGTGGATTTTTGAAGGCCTATCAAAGGCGTAGATTTTAAAAAGTATATTTTTTCCAAGGACTATCAAAGGCGTAGATTGTAAATAGGATTTTTTTTTAAAATATTTTTTCCAAGGACTAAAAAAGTATTAGATTTTGAAATGAATATTTTTACAAGAACTGTCAAAGGGGTAGTTTTTTAAAAGAATGTTTTTTCCAAGGACTATCAACGACTTTTAAAGAAAATATTCATCTAAAGACTATCAACATTTCTCTACGGACCAACAAGCCGTAGATTTTGTAAAGAATATTTTTTCCAAGGACAATAAGGCGTAGATTTTGTAAAGAATATTTTTTCCAAGGTCTATTAAAGGCAGGGTTTTAAAAGATTGTTTTTCATGGACTATCAAAGTCAGGATTTTAACAGAATATTTTTTAAAGGACTATTTCGATCAAAGGAATATGTTTAATACGTCGTGTGCCTATAAAATACCCTTTGAACTTTTCCAAAGACTATAAAAGGCGTAAATTTTTAAAAGAATATATTTTCCAGGGACAGGTTTTTAAACGAATATTTTTTTTCAAAGGGCTATTAAGGGCAGTTTTTTCAAAAGAATATTTTTTTTCAAAGGTCTATCAACGGGGTAGATTTTTAAAGAAATATTTCTTTCATTGCATTTTTTTTTATTTTAAGACGAATATTTTGTCCATGTACTATGAAGGCTATAGTAGGAGATTTAGGTTGCGTATGCTTGCTGTCAACACGTATACGCATGGCCGAAGGAAAGTATGGAGAGATAGGAACTAGGCCATAGATGTGGATTTTAAAAGAATTATTATTCAAAGACTGCCACGGCATCAAAACGTGCCTTTTTACGAATATTTTTCGAAGGACTATCAGGGTCATAAATTTGACTTTAAAGAAAATTTCCTATATTGGTACCACGTTTTAATATAGCCTCATATAAATACCCATTTTGAAAAATTGTTTGGTTTTAGAGGAATTTCCCATCATATTTTCGAAATAGGTAACCATTTATGTTATCATAGCCTGCATAAAAAAGTCCCGTGAAAATGTTCGATATTTGTCGATGTTTCCACATAGCCAGCCGTCCCATTTTCGATATTATTAAGTTTTTAACCGAATTTTCTCATCGATATGGCTATAATTTGGAATATCGAATTTATGGTTAATAAATAAATCTTCATAAAAATGTGACATTTAATTTCCGTTAGTTCTTGAAGTTCCCACTTCGGAGTAATTTGAAACATTATTTTTTCGGAGGATTAAAAACCGAGGATTTTTTCTAAGGGTGGAATTTTTAAGTGCAGATTTTTAATATTTTTCCAAAGACCAACAAGATGTAGATTTTTAAAAGAGTATTTTTCAGAGGACTATGAGACGACTATCACATATAATGCAATTAACAGAGCCTCCATATAAAGGTCTTGAAGGATTTAAGGAACTTCGAATGGACACCACGAGGTGGATGATATAAATAGTTCGGCCCGGCCAGACATTGCGACGCTTCTTAATTTTTTTATTTTAATTTTTAAACGTTATTACTTACCTTTTTCAATTCTACATATAGACACACACACAGCTAGTACTAAAAAAACTCATAAACACACTATGCCCCCTCTTCTTGTTTTTTGATCCTAAATGATCCGATTTTTTTGGAATTCTAAATTCCTTGAAATATGATAATGGTATGATGAAGTTACGAACGAACGGCAACGATGATGAGAAGGATTTTTATTTTATAAAATATATAAATATGCATAGCAAAAACATTAAGGAGCATAGCAAACATTTTGATTGGAATTTGCGCGCATTTTTTTCTGGGGCGTTTTTTATTAATTTTTTATTTAGTTTGTTTAGCAAAAAACTGTAACGGCATGCAATGGAACAACAACAAGAACAAACAACATAAATAAGAACTAGGATTTTTTTGTTTTTAAATTAGAAAAAAATCGGATTAACTTTATTTGTGTATTTTTTTTGTTTTTAATTTTTGCTGCTATATATATTAACATTATTAATATGTTTTTTTGTTTTTTATTTGTTGCATTTTTTTATTATGTAATAAAAATTAATAATTAGCTTGTTTTGCATTTTTGTTTTTTGTTTGGAAGACAAATATAACAACAATAATAAATAAAATATTATATATATAATAAAAAATAGGTATGTATGTAGGTATTATGAATAAAAATATATAAATGTTATGAGTGGTTTATTTTTTGTTTTTGTATAATAAAAATAAAAATAGTAAAAATTTTAGTGGTAGTTATTATAAAAAAAATTTTGTAAATAATACAAAGGTTTTTTTATAAATAATTTTTTTATTTGGATTTTTTTTGAGAATATTTTTTGAAAGGCTATGGGAAACATAAATCTAATTTTTAGAGGATTTTTTCTAAGGGACCATAAGTGTGGAATTTTTAGGTGCAGATTTTTAAAATAATATTTTTTCGAAGGACCAGTAAAGCATAGAGCAAAGTTTTTAAAAGAATATTTTTTTTCGGAGAATCAACAAGGCGCAGATTTTTAAAAGAATATTTTTTCCAAGGGTCAACAGTTAAAAATAATAATTTTCCATGTACCAACAAGGCGTAGATTTTTAAAAGAATATTTTTTCAAAGGACAATGAGGCGTATTTTTTTCAAAGACTAAGAAAGGTATAGTAAGAGATTTAGGTTGCGTATGATTGCTGCCAACACGTATACGCATCGATGACCGATGGTATTAGATTTTTAAAAGAATAGTTTTTCCAAGGACTAACAAGGCGTAGATTTCTAAAAGAATATTTTTTCAAAGGACCAACAAGGCGTAGATTTTTAAAAGAATATTTTTTCAAAGGACCAACAAGGCGTAGATTTTTAAAAGAATATTTTTTCAAAGGACCAAAAAGGCGTAGATTTTTAAAAGAATATTTTTTCAAAGGACCAACAAGGCGTAGATTTTTAAAAGAATATTTTTTCAAAGGACCAACAAGGCGTAGATTTTTACAAGAATATTTTTTCAAAGGACCAACAAGGCGTAGATTTTTACAAGAATATTTTTTCAAAGGACCAACAAGGCGTAGATTTTTAAAAGAATATTTTTTCAAAGGACCAACAAGGCGTAGATTTTTACAAGAATATTTTTTCAAAGGACCAACAAGGCGTAGATTTTTACAAGAATATTTTTTCAAAGGACCAACAAGGCGTAGATTTTTAAAAGAATATTTTTTCAAAGGACCAACAAGGCGTAGATTTTTAAAAGAATATTTTTTCAAAGGACCAACAAGGCGTAGATTTTTAAAAGAATATTTTTTCAAAGGACCAACAAGGCGTAGATTTTTAAAAGAATATTTTTTCAAAGGACCAACAAGGCGTAGATTTTTAAAAGAATATTTTTTCAAAGGACCAACAAGGCGTAGATTTTTAAAAGAATATTTTTTCAAAGGACCAACAAGGCGTAGATTTTTAAAAGAATATTTTTTCAAAGGACCAACAAGGCGTAGATTTTTAAAAGAATATTTTTTCAAAGGACCAACAAGGCGTAGATTTTTAAAAGAATATTTTTTCAAAGGACCAACAAGGCGTAGATTTTTAAAAGAATATTTTTTCAAAGGACCAACAAGGCGTAGATTTTTAAAAGAATATTTTTTCAAAGGACCAACAAGGCGTAGATTTTTAAAAGAATATTTTTTCAAAGGACCAACAAGGCGTAGATTTTTAAAAGAATATTTTTTCAAAGGACCAACAAGGCGTAGATTTTTAAAAGAATATTTTTTCAAAGGACCAACAAGGCGTAGATTTTTAAAAGAATATTTTTTCAAAGGACCAACAAGGCGTAGATTTTTAAAAGAATATTTTTTCAAAGGACCAACAAGGCGTAGATTTTTAAAAGAATATTTTTTCAAAGAACTATGAGGCGTATTTTTTGAAAGACTAAGAAAGGTATAGTAAGAGATTAAGGTTTCGTATGATTGCTGTCAACACGTATACGAATTGATGACCGATGGTATTAGATTTTTAAAAGAATATTTTTTCCGAAGGACCAACAAGGCGTAGATTTTTAAAAGAATATTTTTTTCGAATGACCAACAAGGCGTAGATTTTTAAAAGAATATTTTTTCCGAATGACCAACAAGGCGTAGATTTTTAAAAGAATATTTTTTCACAAGGACCAACTAGGCGTAGATTTTTAAAAGAATATTTTTTCCCAAGGACCAACAAGGCGTAGATTTTTTAAAGAATATTTTTTCCGAAGGACCAATTTGGTGTAGATTTTTAAAAGAATATTTTTGTAAGGAACAATTTGGTGTAGATTTTTAAAAGAATATTTGTTAAGGACCAATTAGGTGTAGATTTTTAAAAGAATATTTTTTTAAGGACCAATTTGGTGTAGATTTTTAAAAGAATATTTTTTTAAGGACCAATTTGGTGTAGATTTTTAAAAGAAAATGTTTTCAAAGGACTATTAGGCGTAGATTTTTAAAAGAGTACTTTTTCAAGGACCAGTAACGTGTAGATTTTGAAAAGAATATTTTTTCAAGGACCAGTAAAGCGTAAATTTTTAAAAGAATATTTTTTCAAGGACCAGTAAAGCGTAAATTGTTAAAAGAATATTTTTTCAAAGAACTGTAAGGCGTAGATTTTTAAAAGAATATTTTTTCCAAGGACTATGAGGCGTAGATTTTTATGAGGCGTATTTTTTTCAAAGACTAAGAAAGGTATAGTAGGAGACTTAGGTTGCGTATAATTGCTGTCAACACGTATACGCATAGATGACCGATGGTATTAAAATAAGTATATAAGGAGATTAACTATCTGGCAAAGATTTTTAAAAGAATATTTTTTAAAGGACTATGAGGCGTAGATTTTTAAAGAATAATTTTTGAAAGGAATCCAATGGCGTGGATTTTTTAAACAACTGTTTTCGAAAACTATCCACTGGCGACCATGAGCGTTGATTTTTTTCAAGTATTTTTGCAACGACTATTTATAGGCTTGGCTTTTTAAAAATATATATTTTCAACGACTATGAAGTTTACGGTAGGAGATTTAGGTCGCGTATGATTGATGTCAACACGTATACGCATTGATGACCGAATGTATTAAAGTAATGCTATAGAGGTGATAGAGAGAGAATTTTTCATAGGCCAAAGAAGTGGATTTGAAATCAATACTTGCTCAAAGTTTGCCCGGGCCATAGACGTGCCTTTTTAGGAACATTTTTCGATGGACTATCATGGTCATAAATATGTTGTTTTTATGAATATTTTTCGAATCACTGTCAGAGTCTTCCATTTAGAGTATAATAAAATTTGGGAGATTACGTATATCGAATCTAGGTTTAAGGATTATAAATTGATCAGGAAAAGTACTGATGCTTTCTTATTTCCTTTCAAAATTTTACTCCATATTAAAAATATTTTTTTAACGACCATGGGCCTTGATTTTTTATTTTTGCAACGACTATAAAGTTTACGGTAGGAGATTAAGGTTGCGTATGATTGATGTCAACACATAAATGGATCAGGAAAAATACTGACGCTTTCTTATTCTCTTTTAAAATCCTACTTCATATTAAAAACATTTTTTTAACGACCATGGGCGTTGATTTTTTTAAAGTATTTTTGCAACGACTATGAATTTTGCCGTAGGAGATTTATATTGCGTATGATTGATGTCAACACATATACGCATTGATGGCCGAATGTATTAAAACAAAGCACGGAAAGATTTTGAACGTATATTTTCCAATGACTATCAGAACGTAGACTATAGAGGTGGATTTTTTGGAGAATTTTTCTTAGGCCAAAGAAGTGGATTTGAAATGAATTATTATTCAAAGGATGCCAGGGCCATAAACGTGCCTTTTAGGAATATTTTTCGATGGACTATCAGGACCATAAATATGTTCTTTTATAAATATTTTTCGAATGACTGTCAGGGCCTTCCTTTTAGAGAATAATACAAATTTGAGGATCTAATATACCGAATCTAGTTTTTGGGTTTATAAATCGATCAGGAAAAGTACTGATGCTTTCTTATTTTCTTTCGAAATTCTACTCCATGTCTTTGAAATTAACAAAGAAAACATTTCTATCCATTTTGAGGCAAAGTCCATTAATTTGGACTATTGGTTTTTGTGGTGTCACCCGGAAAAATAGGCGGCACTTGCCTTGTCTTTGTGCACCAGGCCAATTTATGTTTTTTTGTCTGTTTATTTTTTTTGTCGGCTAATTGTATGTAGATTTATAGAGCACTCATGTCTCGCAAACGCAAAAAAAAATAATTATTTTTTGAATATTTTCACAAGTGTTTGACGTAGTTCATAGCATTGAAAGACGACAAAAAATATTTGAGGCAATCTCATCATAATTTTATGCGAATTTTATGTGACATGCATGCATGGTTTCCCCATAGTCTTCTTTCTTTTCTTTTTTTTTTTGAGCGAAGATATGTGTGGCCTGTGAAAGACATACACACACTTGGATGTGTGTATACACAATATTTAACAAGAACAACAATTAATTAGCTCATTAGTATGTCGTAATGTTTATACCAAGATTTTTTTCAAAATGAAAAAAAAAAAATAAATTTTAAAAAAGAAAATAAATAACAAACATCGAGGAAAGCGATGCAAACAAAAATGTTGAAACATTTTTCTTTATTGAAAGGGGGGGGCATATTTTATTTTTAAATAACGTTAAACGAGTGGATGGCACGCGCGCAAAATATATTTTTCTATATAATTTTTAAATACTTTTAGAAAAAAATAGTATTGGGGCATATAAAAACGACAACATGTTCAGGAAAGCGAAATGGAAAAAATAGGCTAAAGAATTTCAGTTAACGGAAAAAATTCAAGCACTATCGTAAACGCATTCGTGACTTTTTTTAAATATCAGGGTCACAAAGCGTAAATTTTTCAATTATTTTTCAAAAGGCTTATTTCGAGAATCACTCCTTTTTCGAAATAATTTTTTTTCCATGGACTATCAAGGCGCAGATTTTTAAAGAATATTTTTTCCAAGGGCTATTCAAGGCGTAGATTTTTACAAGATTATTTTTTCCAAGGACTATCAAGGCATAGATTTTTAAAGAATATTTTTTCCAAGGACCAACAAGATTTTTTAAATAATATTTTTTCAAGGACTAAGAAAGGTATAGTAGGAGACTTAGGTTGCGTATGATTGCTGTCAATATGTATACGCATTGATGACCGATGGTATTAAAATAAGTATATAAAGAGATTAACTATCCGGCGTAGAAATATTTTTTCTAAGGACTATCAAAGACTAGATTTTAAAAATAATGTTTTTTCCGAAGATTGATAGTCCTTGGAAGCGTAGATTTTTGACCATGGTTTTTTTAAGAATATTTTTTTTGAAGACTATCAATGCGTAGATTTTTAAAGAATTTTTTTCCAAGGTGTAGGGATTTAAAGAAAACTTTTTCGAATGAATATCAAGGCGTAGATTTTTAAATCTAAATCTGAACCGATTCCAACAAAACTTTGAATACGCCATTCTATACTCAATACTCGATGGCAAATTTCGTGTAAATCGAAGAAACATGGGCTCTATGGTGCACCATTTACATAAAATTGGAAAATATATAAGATAGCTATATCTAAATCTGAACCAATTTGAACCAAATTTGGCATACAACACTCCAGACTCTGTTCTATGCGCTATGCAAATTTTCGTCTCAAACGGACGAAAATATATATGGGAGCTATATTTAAATCCGAACCGATTTGGACAAAACTTAGCACACGTCATTCTATTCTCAATTCAATACGCTATGCACAATTTCGTCTCAGTCGGATACACATAGGCTCTATGGTACATCATTTACCTAAAATCGGACGAAAATATATATAGGAGCTATATCTAAATCGGAACGGATTTCAACAAAACTTTACATACATCATTCTATACTCTATTGACTACTCTTTGCCAAATTTCGTCTTAATCGGACAAGTAATGGGAGTTTGTTGCTCCGCTTACATAAAATCGGAGGAAAATATAGATGGGAGCTATATCTAAATCTGAACCGATTCCAACAAAACTTTACACACATCATTTAAAACTAAATTGAATATGCTATGCAAAATTTCGTCTCAATCGAACGAAAAATTGGAGATTGGTGCACCATTTACTTAAAATCGGACATAAATATATATGGTAGCTATATTTAAATCTGAACCGATTTCTAAAAAATTTTACACACGTCAATATAGACTCAATTCGGTACGATATACAAAATTTCGTCTCAATCGGTCAAATAATGGGACCCGATATTTGTCAACGATAATATATAGACGGACATACATATACACAAAGACATAGTATCCTCCACCACAGTGTGGTGAAGGTGAATAAAAATCATATTGAATAGTTAGAGAATGTTTAAAATCTACGAGGGAATCTACGAGGGAATTATGTGAAATGCGAAATGATAATATAATCGGAAAACTATAACGACAATTTCAATTTGTTTTGTAAAATGCCTCTGAAATATATATATAGAGGTTGAAACGGAACCACTTTTCCAGAAGTTACATTTCTCACATGAACTTTTCTCTACTAAGCAGTCATATTTCAGTGAAGCAGATTAAAGTGTGAATAAAATCTCAAAAAAAAAAATCTTCCCAAGAGAATGTCGAAAACAGGCTCGACTATCATCGTTTTCAATAACATCATTCGAAGATCACAGGAGCAATGGGTCAGCAGAAATACGAGGGTCACATGTACCAATTTCCACAACAAAAGTGTACAATATTAATGGGGTCAATTTTAACAAGTCCAATATTATATGATTATCAAATCTCTTTTTGTTACAATTGGTTAATTTTCTCTATTTTTTTTAATTCCAATTAATAATTATTTTTATTATAAAAAAATAAATAATTTAATTATTATGTTTAGAGTTAGAGTTTTGTGTTAAATAATCTACTCGAATATAACGAATTATTACTATTTGTTAATAATTTCGGTTTAGTCGTTGTCCGTGTTTCGGTTGTTGTGACTATTGTTGTTGGTAGGGTTTTGATAATTTTTGTTGTTGTTGTAGTAGTAGTATTACCAGCTGTATTAGATGTGGTAGTAGTGTTGCTGTTACTGTGTTGGGGTATTGTGGCATTTGTCGAACATGTCGAAGAGGAGGAGTTGGTGGAGATTGAGGAACTTCTTAAACTATTAGGATCTTGCGATTTTGATGTGGCAATGGTAAAGCCGGCTGTAAAAAGCAACAACAAAATATGGGCATTATAAAAAAAAAACAATAACAAAAACAAGAACAAAGCAAAGAAAAGTAACAAAAAAAATAATAAAATAATTGTTATAAAAATTATAAAATAATATTGTTAAATTTATAAAAAATTATTACAGTAATTGAAAATAATAACAATTTTTAGCAATGCACATTAATAAATAAATAACACAACAAAACAATTAAAAATATTAATACAAATTAAAACTTATTTTGTAAAAAAAATCGATATAAAAGCAAAAAAGTTCGTTTTTTTGTTTTTGGCTTAAAATAACAACATTTAAAACGAAATTAAGAAAGAAAAACTAAAAGAAGTACAATTTTTAATAATGTTTTCGTATTTTTTTAATATTTCTATTTTTTGTGTTAATTGATTAGCGTTTTTCACTACGCATCGTATTCAAAGTTTTTGGAGACTTAGGGGTTTTTATTTATTCTATCTTAATTTTATGAATATATTAAGATATTCTTGTTTGTCTAAACAATATATAAAATTTAGCAGAAAATTAAGATTATATTTGAAAAATATATATTTATATAGCATTATGAAAATTATAATAAAAACAAACAAACAAAAAAATGTGATGTATGCAAATGAACTTTATTTTTTCGTTTCGTTTTTTTGCTTTTGTTTCGATTTTTTTCTAAAAAGTTTTTGTTTTTGGTTTTGCAATTAATTTGTTGAAAGAAGCCAAACTTAAAACTAAATTTTGCTTATACATTTCGTTAACATGGTGCTAGATTTGTTTAAAGAGTAAGGTTATGATCAGAATATGTACATTATTTTGAATTACAATCAAATTATATACAATTGTAATAAATCTTTTGTTCAACATTTATATACCATAGGCCTTTATAGACATAAACCTTAAAGTTAAGTCTTGGGATGTTCAATAAATAAAAAATAAGTAAAAAAGTCGCCAATGATTACAATAGACGGAAACGGAACTATTATACTATAAAAGGGGGGCTACTCTGGAACGCGAGCCAATATTTAGCAAGCAAAATATCAAATTATATCTGATTCCTTGGAAAAACGTGTCCAAACAACTTATCGACAATTTTGATCTGTTTGAGTGCAAAACACAAATCTATATAAAATTATAGTATCATATATCAATTAATTCTGAAGACCACAGATGGGCAAGACTATATATTTTATAGGGTCGGAAATTAATATTTCGGTCAGTTACAAACGGAACGACAAAATTAATATAATCTCCATAATATGGTGCCCCATAAATCCCATATATTTGTCAAAAAATTGAAAATTGTAGCTATAATCAAAACCAAATAATATGGTGTAGGATTTAGAAATAGGGAAAATAGGAATTATAAGTCCCATATATTTGTCAAAAAATTGAAAATTGTAGCTATAATCGAAACCAAAAATTATATGTGGGCTATACCATAAAGTTATCCTATACTGATAATAACAGTCAATTCGTTTGGGATAGCAGATATTAGCATAATACCTTCAAACTATCGAACGGTATTTTGAAATGGAGGTTTTGTCTCAATTAGAAATTTTTGGGTTAAAGTAGGTTTATCTAACTACCAAAAAACAGAGGTGTGAATTCCAAGAAAGTATGACTATTACTAGTCCACATTTTAATAAAAATAAAAAAGTATATTGAAGTAGTTTCACCAGGCTGATTTTTTCAAATATGTTTATAATCTCACAATTCAAATGTCTTGAAATTATGTAGCACAATATTTACAATCAGCACATTGAAAAAAATATGGAAAACTATTATAAAATAGTAATGATTTTTAAACAAAAGATTTAGAATTAAAATATTAGACAATTTTACTTTTGGTAGTTCTATTTTTGTATGTGAGAGATATAAAGAGTCAATTTTACAATTCTTTTACAAGGATATTAGTCATTAATTTTAATTTTAAATTTGGCTTAATTTGTGTTGTTGATATAAGTATAAATAATTTTGAATTGATGTATAATATTATAATTTATAAATTGTTCTTCTTTTAATTGTTCTTTCTTTTTTTGGTAAAATCATTCGTATACAACTATGTAACAAGACAAATTTTATTTGTTTTTATTTTTAAAGATAAATAATAAATATATTTTGTTTGCTTTTTATAAAATTGATAAAATTTAAATTAATGGAAATGAACACAATACAAAATTTTATTAAGTTAGTTGTTATTTAACTATACTCGGACTGATAACACCCAAACCCCCCTTTTCCGGTTTTAAAAAATTTAATGTTTTTTTTTCCAAATTTAAACACGTTATTTTGTATGTACATAGCTAGGATAAATTTAATCGATCAAGATCAATTTTTATTTTCTAACGGGTTTTGTTATCAAAAATAGGAGGTTTTTCAAAAATCCTTTTAGCCTTCCACTGCTTCTATACAAAGTTACTAGTGTTCAATGTACCAAGAATAAAGGGGGCCCATTAACCAATTGTGTGGTATGTAGAAACTCTGGCTTTTGTTGAGTTGAAGATCTATTGAACATGCCATTCAGATGATATACCAGGACACAAATAATGATTTCTCCTAGTTTGATCTGTGATTGATTATCACAAATAATTAAAATACAGTCTTCTAAAAGGATGTTATTATTATTATTTCCAGACTGGATTGAATTTTTTAAAAACTAATTTTCGAAATACTATCTGACGAAATGTTTGTTTTTTTAGAACGCCACTTTACTACAATATTTTGGAAGGACTATTAAAACCATAAGTGAGGATTTGTTTAAGAATATTTTTCGAAAGACTATCAGGGCCATGACTTTAAAATTGTTAAACACAATTTTTCTATGAATAGTTTTTGAAAGACCACCCTTTGGAGGTAGAAAAACTTCAGAAGGTCTACTATAACCATAAAACATTTCTTGATTATGAAAATTAAAATTAGACGATCCATATACAAATTTCAATTAATAATAAAATAATTTATTATTATTTGTAAGCCTGCATTTAACTTTAAAAAACTAATGTTTGAAATACTATCTGACCAAATGTTTGGGTTTTTAGAAAAGGGGATAATCAGATAAATAGGCGTGAAATTGTAAGTCTATTTTTTCTAGAATATTTTGGAAGGACTATTAAAACCATAAGTGTGGATAAGACATAACCAAATCCCTAACCGTTGATTCATTAAATTTTTTTAAGACTTATAAACGTGATTTTCTTACACATTTTTTGAAGGACTATCGGATTAAGATTTGTTACGGACAATAGGGAGCATAATCGTAAATTTTTTCGAGGGCCTTTCAGAGCCATAATACTCAATTTTTTTTTTATTTCTAAGCATATGGTTAACCATTCTAGTATCAGTAATTTAAAATCAGAATAAAAAATCATCTTCTACATAATTCTACAAATACCTCAAAAGACAAAATCTTCTATTTGCGTCAAAAATAATAAAGAAAATCAAAATTCCATCATGCTTTGTATTTTTCTATCATTACAAATAGGACTATGTAAATCGACTAATCGATTTATCGACTTTTTTATTGAAAAGTCCAAAAGTCGTCATTTGATCTTTGAGAAAATCACCAAGTCGACTTTCGATTTTCTTGATAAATATTTGATTTTTATTATCACAAAGCCCAAATGTCCCAAAAAGTACACATTCCAGAACTTTATTTTTAGTCGATTTTGTTTTAGTCGGTAAAAGTCGAAAATCGATTTTGAAGAGGTTTTAGTCAAAGGCATAAATCGAAAAGTCTAAAAGACGACTTTTGTGCTCGTCTACGTATCCCTAATTGCAAATCTACTTTGGGTTTGATATTAATTGATTAGATTGAAAGGAAATCAACCCACTCTTAACACATTTGAATATTGTTAAAGCAAAAAACTTACAATGTATCAAATATATACAAAATTGTGAAACGTATACAATTATCGATATGTTTTAATACAATACAATTTCAATAGTACTACAATATATTTTAAAATTTTATATTAATTCAAATTTTATACAAATTCAATTTGTTTTTACTTCATTAATAATTTCAACATTTTTTAAATATAAATATAAAATAACAACTCTTGTTACATTGTGTATACGAACAATTTTTTTCTATCTTATCTAAAATAATTATTAGTTCCAAACGTATTTTAAATGAAAACGCCAACAAAAACAACAAAATTATTTTTAATGTTAAATAAAATATTAAATTAAGTTAAAAAAGTGTTAGAGCTTTTAATAAATAAAATTTTTAAATATATAAGTATATCAAAATATAAATAAATTGAAACAACAATTTTGGTTTTTTGATATAAGACAGGCGGGCCTTAATTTGTTTGCGATTAAAAAGAAAATAAACAAAAATGGTGATAAAGAAAAGAAAGAGAGAAACAAAATCGCGTGAAAAAAATGTTTGATTGATTGATGATGAGAAGAAGAAGAATAGTTAACGAAACCTAAAGCAAAATTTAGTTAATAATGATATTTTTGGGTTTGTTTTTTTTTTAAATAAATATATTTACAAGTTGTGTGTGCGTGTGTGATAATAGATAAATAAAGAGAGAGGGGGCTTGTTTGGTTGGCATATGAGCAAAAAAATAAAACAGTTTTTAAATTTAAGTTTTTTTGTTGTTGTTTGATTTGCAAAAAAATCACAATTTCATACTTTATTTTATTTCTTATTATTTTTTGTCATAATTTTTTTTTGTTGTAATGTAAATATATTTTAAAAATTATTGTTTTAATTAT
>NW_026878991.1:0-25739 GCF_032173495.1 Musca vetustissima
CATTTTTGTAGAAATCGGTTCTGATCCAAATATATTTTTCACCAATTTTATGCAAATTTTCCACCCGTGGTTAATGAAATTTAACACATCGTACCGACTTGAGTCTGAATTAGTTGAATTATATAATTAATTAATTTACCGAATTGTGTTAAACAGTTATTATATAAATATAAATATCTTACAATTGTCATCTATACCCTTTCTTAAAATGTTGTGTTAAACAATAACAGATTAGTGAATATTATCTACCTATTACGAGCAACAAAGGAATAATGCGGAGCATTCTGATAGACGCCGGGACCCAACATATTACGAAGAAGAACAACGAAGGAACACTGCATTGTACTCCCAAAGACAAAATCCAGATATTCGTGTGGCAGAGCGTTTACGAAATACGCTACAATGACAACAAAGACGAAGCATGCAGAGGAGCGAGCAAATGGATTTAAACAGGTCAATTAGGTCTAGGGTGGAATCCCATAGAAGTAACCCTAGAAACAGGATTAGGGTCAACATGCTACAGGCCGAAAGAAGCAGAAGGCGTAGGAATAGTATTTCCCATGAAGAAAGACAGCAGGAAAAACCACACTCAACTGAAGTTCCAGCGACATAATGATGCTACAAAACAAGGACCAACAAGGATATGTACATGTTGTGGAGGTTTCCTCACCAGGTGGAATCAGTGCAAAAATTTAAATTTTTTTAATGAAGTATTTTATTTATCTGAACGGTTTCCCCCGGTCGATGGGTCATATACTTTTTGTAAAATCTGCAGTCGAGCAATTCAGAATGGAAAAAACCGAATATATGTCTTTCAAACGGTTTAGATTTTCCAGACATCCCGAGTCATCTAAAGGACTTAACGTCGGTAGAGAAACGATTGGATACAGCACGATTGTCTTTCATGATAACCGTTGCGCAAAGTGCTATTCGTGGAGCAGTAGTTAATGTGCCGATATATGTTAGTGAAACAGTAACGTCCCTTCCAAAGAACTTTGACCAAGCACAGGTGATTCAATTGCATCTTAAACGTTGCATGGTATATCAGCATGAAACAATTGGACCAGCGAAGGTAATTGATGCAGCCAGATACTTGACAAATACAGAGCTGTATCGTAAACATGGCATTACAATTGATGAAAGTTGGTTTGAAGGCATCAATTCTTCACAGATCGTGCCTTTTGTGGCCAATAATGAAGACCGGGAAGAAATCCAAAATATTTTCGAAAATCTACTGAAGCCGCTATGGATGATATTCCGCATGTCGATAAATATTCAATAGAAAATCTGAATCTAGGTGGCCAAGAAACAATGCTGGGATGTAGAGCTGTTGAAAATGTGCTTCACCAACGAGTTTTAATGGCTCCAGGTGAAGGTCGTCGTCCAATAGACACGATAATTGATACAGATTCTGAAGAGTTGACATTTGTTTCTATTTATTGCGGTAAAAGACGTTCCTGTACGGAATCTTATTCGAAAATTGTACGTTCAAGGCTCCGGCGATATGACAGACGATGCTGCAGGGTTGACATACATGAACAGCCTTATTCAACATGGCTCACTGGGAAGGAGAAACATAGAAAGCCGTTGCTATGATCAGACAATTTGGCTTTCCGACAACTTTCATACCTTTTTCTGCAGCCGAAAGTAAATGGTTGGAGCTTTTAGTTATCCTGTCGAAAACTGTTGACAAATCGATTTTTCTGAAAATGATGCTTCAAATTTGTCCTTCTCAGAAAAAGCTCGATTGATTCGTAGTGATGCAATAACATGATACTTCGATTTCCGTTTCGGGCAACTGTTTTCGCTATTTAAAATGAATGAAGGGATTTGCTATGAACATTTTGTGGAGAAATAATATTGGAGAGTGGAATTCCAACAACGTGGATTACATCACATACATGGAATGTACTGGCTAAAGGATGCTCCTAAGGTAGACCTTAATAATTCATCTCTTCATCTTTTGCTTCTGTCATTAGTTTCATATATATATATATATATATATATATTTCTAGTAATGGATCTAATGAACAGTTGGATCAATATATTGGATAATGAAAATAATATATTGCTTATCAGCGTCACAACCAAAATAGTTCTTGTACTAGACAATAGCGTGGTGAAAAGATTTGTCATTATGGTATGCCATATCCGCCTCTACCAGCAACCGAAATGTTATTGCCGCTTCCTGAAAACTGTGAAAATATTCAGGAATTAAAAGAGAGCTATGATAGAATTCAAAGCATGTTAAATGCAAACTTGGATTCCGAACAAATCTCTCAATTAAACAATTTTGAAATTTTCTTGTAACATGAAAATATAAATGTAACGTATTAGAAATATTTATTAGCTCTTAGATCGTCGTTAAAAAACCTGAAATTTTCCTTAAAAGAAGTTTCGAAGACAAAATGGTCAATGCATACAATCCAACAATATTGTCACTGCGCAGAGCAAATATGGATATTTAATATATCATAGATCCTTATGCGCGCTGTAGTTATATCATTAATCATTACATTAATAAATCCAATCGTGGAGTATCCGGAATACTTCGAGATGGTCTTGAAGAAATTAGAGCTGGTAATCATTCTATAAAGCAATAGCATATTGCCATTAATTTATCTCTGGTACGGAAATATCAACTCAAGAGGCCACATATTGCTGTTTAGGGATACGGCTTTCAGAGAGTGGCAATGCCGAGGTTTATATATACTGGTCGACCAGAAGAGCGAGTATTTCTGTTGAGACCTCAAGAACAAATACAAACATTGCCACCAGATTCATCAGATATTTATGCTGTTGGTATTTTGGAACATTATGTTCAAAGACCAGACGAACTAGAGCATATATGCTTAGCAGACTTCGCAGCAAATTATAAGTATTCCAAATCCCGAAGATCCAACAACAGGGAAGTAGATTATGAAGAACAAGATCCTGAAGAAAATGCTAATCAAATCTTACGCGTATATAAATTAAAGGATAATAGCGGCTTTGTGCAAGAAAAAATTAAACCGCATGCTATTCGTTACAGGCGATATAACGTCAATACTCACCGAAGCGACCATTAGAGAACTCGTAAAGCTGCTCCATCCTTGGAGAAATGAGGAACCTGATTTATTGCAAATTGACAACGAAGCCTCATGCATCGCTTTAAAAGAAAGTATTGAGTTCAACCGAAAAAATACGGTGTCTTTGAGGATCGAGAACTCGAAAATATTTTTCGGCGTCTACGAGATGAAGACAGTATAGAAGATGTCAACGAAGAAGTAGGTAATATTTATGATGAATTCAGAGTTCTTGGAGTACCAGAAATAGATCCAAAACTTCTGAAACATCATTGCGTATTATTAAACTTCCTCCTTTAATTTCTGAATCGGATCTCCTGAATATGGTTCGCACGTTAAATAATAAACAGAAACTTAGCACACCTTTCCCACAATATAAAATGTTCATCAGTATCAGTGGAGGTGCTGGCGTCGGAAAAAGTAGACTAATATCGGCTATTTATCAAATAGTTAATAGAAGGCTGAGTAGCATATCAGGGTCTGATCCAACTTCGATTAAAGTCCTTTTAGCGGCACCTACAGGAAAAGCTGCTTTTGGTATAGGTGGTGCCACATTACATTCAGTATTTTCTCTTCCCGTCAATTAGTCAAGTTCTATGTTAAGAGCATTAGGTCCTGACGCTTTGAATTCAATGTACACTTAACTTATGAATTTAAAGTTTTTGATAATTGATAATAGATTTAGCTCCCATATATATATATATATATTTTCGTCCTGTTTTATGTAAATGGTGTACCAAAGCCCCTATATATCTTTCGATTCGCACGAAATCCGGCATAGCGTACTAAATAAAGCCCAGAATGATTTGTGTTAAGTTTCATGAAAATCTGTTCAGATTTCAGATTCTCATATATATTTTCGTCCGACTTTATGTAAATGGTGTATTAAAGTCCCTGTACATCTTTCGATTTGGACGAAATTTGGAATAGCGTACTGAATTAAAGGAACCCCCCATTCTCGATTTTAATTTTTCAAGATTTTCAATGGGCTGGTAAATATCAAAACAAAACACAGCCGAACAACGAATGGTTGTTGTTGTTTTTTTTTCTTAGGAGGAATACATTTGTTTTTGTCAAAAAAGTTGGTGGTTGTTATCAACAGAAACAGTAAGGAAAAGGACGGAGAACTATACCAAAACAAAACACACTTGATCAATGAACGGGGTATGTGGTATGCTTTCGTCACAAAAAAGAGAAAGAGAGAGGACAAATGAACGCAATAGTGGTAAAGTAGAGCGGAGTAGGGAAAATAGTGGCTTTCTCTTGGTTATAAGAATTTTTACTTGTATTCAAAGCAAGGTACATATACAATATGGAAAAATAAACTATGAATGAAATTATGAAAATATTCATTAACATTTTTTTCTGTGTAACTGCGGACTAAAGATCCTCTATTGTATGAATATTATGCAGCATCCCCATCACTTGTTCTATATTTTCTAGTAGAGCTCTTGACTGTAATTGAATTTCGGTCGGTGCCGAGTCTAGGTCTTGTTCATCGCCTAGGGTGAGGGACTCCATATCCTCCTCGCTTCTCTCTGCACCCGCAATGATCAGATTAGAAGCTTCCCTGACCTTTCTACTCTCCGTTTTCGCCATTTTCCTCACCGCAGTCTCCTTTTGACTCGGCATTCTGAAGGTTTGCAATGTAGTGCCTCGTACTTCCACTACATTTCCTTCTTCTTCTCTGCTACGCGCATCCCTGATTTCGCTTTCTACCGCTATTGGTTTAATCTCTGCGTCAGCTTCCTCCAGACGAATGCTTTCACCTCCAGACTGCATTTTTTTTTTTTGTTTCTGCTTCCGCATTTTTATGCTTATGGATCCATATTTCACCAATTTTTGAGTTTCCGCAAAAACGTTTTTCTCAAAATAATCACCTCGTTTAAATGACTGTGCCATCAGAAACGCGTGGTTTTTCTCAAATGCACTATATTTATCTCGTACATTTATTTCAATTCCCGGCAATATACAACTGCAAATTGGCTATCTTAGCTGTTTTTTAATTTTTACAAGATTGTAGTAGATTGTTGGCAATGGTAACATTGATTACTTTTTGTTGTTGTTATTTTGTTTATGTTTTAAAACTGAAATTGCAGAAGCTGACGTTGTTGTTGAAAAGTCTTGGGACTTTGTATAACTTCCTAATGTCACTCTGCCTATCGAATCGACCTTACCACGACGGAAAACTCTAACGGCTCTAACTCTTCCTTAATCTCCTCCCTAGTGTAATCACTAGAGAGTTTCTCGATAACAACCGCGTTGGGAAGCCTATTCTTCGGAGTATGGAATTTATGCTCACGCTAGTCTAGCAAAGCCCTAACCTTATCGAATACCTTAATATTACTTAGTGTAATGTGGTGCACGTCTTTCCTCAGCATCGTCACTCCAAAATCTCCTCGGTTAAGAGAGGCCGTCCGGACAGTGGATACCTTCTTCACACCGTGGATACTGGCGGTTTGCACACTCCACCTCCATCGGTGCGCCAGGGGCTTCGACTGCCCTGACGTAGTCCACGCCATGTCAGCAATGCCAGCACAAGCTGTGCTGTAAATCCATTGCTGCTATTTCACTATTCACTTTTTCCACATAACACTTGTTGTTGACTTGTTGAATGTCCGCACACGACTGATATGATGATGGCTATTAATTTTTTTGGGATCGATATTGGCAGTGAAATTTCATAATCAAGCCTATTCGTTTGAGGGCACATAATTATGATGTTGCGGACCTCAGCTTCGAGGAATTTAATTCTTTGTTAAGATTCCATTAAGGCCTTTCTTAAGGATGTAAGAAATGCACACTCTTACTTTAAAAGATATATACAGCATATCTGATGTATTATACAAGATATTGTAGAACCAATAATGACAACATATATAGTACAATACACAATGAATTGCCTTCAATCACATTTAAGATTATGTACGGTATATATGTTCATCCTTATGCAATATGCTTTACCTATTACTGTTTATTTGTCAGTAAAATTTATGCTAACAAAGATGCAGTATGAATCTTTGTATTATATAATAAATATATGTTTATAAGTTTATTTACCTGCGCAATTTATACTCCCACCATTCTGATGTACAGGATATTATTTATATTGTATAATTATAAACGATTTAAAATATAATTATTATTAAAAACAACGTTCTTAAGCATTTTGTTTCAGAATAATGAAGGTCACTAGGAAATAGACAAAACATTACGCAGAATGAATAGGGCTACGTCCAAAAAGTAGTTGCAGAAAAAGAAAGGAGTACTATTTAACATACACGTAGACGTCAGAATGAGTTTTATCGCAGAGAGATACACGGAAGGGATGCCGCAGAACATTCTCAACGACTGCAGAATCTAATATATCACTATTAGGAACAACAAAGGAGTACTACTGAACATGCTCTTAAAAGAAAAAATACCACAGCACGTTGCCAACTAAGACAGAATTCAAAATATCATAAGCAGAAAAAGCAAAGGAACCTTATCGGAAATACACAAAAACGTAAGAATGATTTGAATCGCAGAGAGGAGCTAGAAAGGGTTACCACAGCACATTCTCAGTGAAAGCAGAATCCAATATATCATGATCAGTAACAGCTAGCTGTGGAACACTGCCGAACATGTTATAAAACGCCTGGACCGAATATATCATGAATAGGAGAAAAGGCGACATAATCCCGCTAAAAAAAAGATAACCTTCGGTCCTACCTATTGCGGCAAAAAACGTACGAAAATAATCCAAAATTGTGCGCTCTGTATGAAATACGATGTTGTAGATAAACACACATATTTAACCAACTGAAACTATAAAATATTAAACACACGCGAATGGAAACAAAGTGTCTTACTCAAAAAAGAAAAAAGAACAATGATGGTTTTAAATTTCGGTATTGCGACATTATCTGCACCCGCAACTAAATTGTTTGAACTTTCTGTTATCCTGTCGAAAACTGATGATGATGTCGATATTTCTGAAAAAAAAAACATTTATGATACTCTAAAAAATCTTGATTAGTTCGTTGTTATGTAAAATTATCTCGCTTATCAGCGTCACGAAAACAATATGAACATTCAATATCTCGTATATCCCTATGCGTGCTGTTGTTATATCATGGGGCAGCTTCGGCAATGGCGTTTTCGATATGAAGCTCTCATTTTATAACAGTAGCTTTCAGTCTTAGGTATCCAATATCAAAGTAAAAAACTGTCGCAAAGTTTAAAATATCTACCTAACAAGGTAATTTATTATTTTCATAATTCCAATAATTCCTTTTGATAATATGCCTAGGGCACTGTGTTGCAGCACCGATTAGCACGTATCAAATTTACTTCAAATATATCCAAATTTAGATAATGTTTTTAAATTTTACATCACAAGAAAACAGCAAAACTAAACATTTTAGAAATATTCCATATATCAATATGGACCCAAGTTCCGGCACAGCGGAATTTGGTAAGAGATAGTGAATGTTTTACTGCGAGTCTCTCTATATTTGTATATCGTCCACTTAAGATATGATATGTTCGAGCGACATTTTAGGTGAAATGTGTATGTCCATGTTAATAAATTACAGAGTAAATACACAACGAATACAGCAGTTCATTCACTCCACATATGCGATCCTCATTTATCACCCACATATTGGTCGGTATTTTTGGGATGCAAAAACTACAACTAATTTTATACAAGAACTAATTTTGGAATACTTGCCGAAATACTAACATCGTTGGAGATACCTGGAAAAGCTGAGAAAATATATAGCTTACATGGCTGTGAAAGTAAAATAATATTTCAAATTTTGGTACAGAAAAGTATCTCCAATCGATTCAGTGTTTAATGCAAACATTTTAAAATATAAATTTCACCACTAACAGCATGAGATGTTGAATGAAGCTTTTCGGTGTGTTGGTGTTCGGTGAAAAAAGACAAAGCTTTACCATGAATAATTTGGAAAAATTGTATTTTTTAAAGATACACATTAAGGTGGATTTTATATTAAATTGGCCATAAGATGGGGTATATAAACAAATAAACATATATAGAGCATAAAGATATTTAAGAAATTGATTCGACGTAAGAAATATAGGCTGTAGAAGTCAATATTATTTTAAATGTTGACACTAAAGTATTACCATGAATAATGTGGAAAAAGTGTGGGTTTAAACCATTCATCATAAGGTGGAGAGCATAATTACATTTAATACCCTCCATGTAAAATTAGATATATCGGTTCACTTTGGAAAAAAAATCGGAAATCTTTGAAAGAAATTTAAATATTTGCAACTTTAGGTTCACCTGTTTGCCCGAGTATGAATGCATACAAAGTGCGAGATAATAATGTATCACGGATTTGACTTCTCATCTATTTTGCGACTTCCACGTTAGATAATAGATGTTGTGGATCCGGAATAAATAGTTACTATACCTATTACCCAAGTGGGTATTACGTACAACTTCACATTATATGGTAGTTGTTAAGTGTGTATATAAATGACAGTATGATTCGATCAGGCCTCTTATGTTATACGAAGGAAATCATGTAGTATTTTGTTTCTCCTGAAATCTCCGTTTGTATATCGTGAAAATATAAATGTAACGTATTAGAAATATTTATTAGCTCTTAGATCGTCGTTAAAAAACCTGAAATTTTCCTTAAAAGAAGTTTCGAAGACAAAATGGTCAATGCATACAATCCAACAATATTGTCACTGCGCAGAGCAAATATGGATATTTAATATATCATAGATCCTTATGCGCGCTGTAGTTATATCATTAATCATTACATTAATAAATCCAATCGTGGAGTATCCGGAATACTTCGAGATGGTCTTGAAGAAATTAGAGCTGGTAATCATTCTATAAAGCAATAGCATATTGCCATTAATTTATCTCTGGTACGGAAATATCAACTCAAGAGGCCACATATTGCTGTTTAGGGATACGGCTTTCAGAGAGTGGCAATGCCGAGGTTTATATATACTGGTCGACCAGAAGAGCGAGTATTTCTGTTGAGACCTCAAGAACAAATACAAACATTGCCACCAGATTCATCAGATATTTATGCTGTTGGTATTTTGGAACATTATGTTCAAAGACCAGACGAACTAGAGCATATATGCTTAGCAGACTTCGCAGCAAATTATAAGTATTCCAAATCCCGAAGATCCAACAACAGGGAAGTAGATTATGAAGAACAAGATCCTGAAGAAAATGCTAATCAAATCTTACGCGTATATAAATTAAAGGATAATAGCGGCTTTGTGCAAGAAAAAATTAAACCGCATGCTATTCGTTACAGGCGATATAACGTCAATACTCACCGAAGCGACCATTAGAGAACTCGTAAAGCTGCTCCATCCTTGGAGAAATGAGGAACCTGATTTATTGCAAATTGACAACGAAGCCTCATGCATCGCTTTAAAAGAAAGTATTGAGTTCAACCGAAAAAATACGGTGTCTTTGAGGATCGAGAACTCGAAAATATTTTTCGGCGTCTACGAGATGAAGACAGTATAGAAGATGTCAACGAAGAAGTAGGTAATATTTATGATGAATTCAGAGTTCTTGGAGTACCAGAAATAGATCCAAAACTTCTGAAACATCATTGCGTATTATTAAACTTCCTCCTTTAATTTCTGAATCGGATCTCCTGAATATGGTTCGCACGTTAAATAATAAACAGAAACTTAGCACACCTTTCCCACAATATAAAATGTTCATCAGTATCAGTGGAGGTGCTGGCGTCGGAAAAAGTAGACTAATATCGGCTATTTATCAAATAGTTAATAGAAGGCTGAGTAGCATATCAGGGTCTGATCCAACTTCGATTAAAGTCCTTTTAGCGGCACCTACAGGAAAAGCTGCTTTTGGTATAGGTGGTGCCACATTACATTCAGTATTTTCTCTTCCCGTCAATTAGTCAAGTTCTATGTTAAGAGCATTAGGTCCTGACGCTTTGAATTCAATGTACACTTAACTTATGAATTTAAAGTTCTTGATAATTGATAATAGATTTAGCTCCCATATATATATATATATATATATTCGTCCTGTTTTATGTAAATGGTGTACCAAAGCCCCTATATATCTTTCGATTCGCACGAAATCCGGCATAGCGTACTAAATAAAGCCCAGAATGATTTGTGTTAAGTTTCATGAAAATCTGTTCAGATTTCAGATTCTAATATATATATTTTCGTCCGACTTTATGTAAATGGTGTATTAAAGTCCCTGTACATCTTTCGATTTGGACGAAATTTGGAATAGCGTACTGAATTAAAGGAACCCCCCATTCTCGATTTTAATTTTTCAAGATTTTCAATGGGCTGGTAAATATCAAAACAAAACACAGCCGAACAACGAATGGTTGTTGTTGTTTTTTTTTCTTAGGAGGAATACATTTGTTTTTGTCAAAAAAGTTGGTGGTTGTTATCAACAGAAACAGTAAGGAAAAGGACGGAGAACTATACCAAAACAAAACACACTTGATCAATGAACGGGGTATGTGGTATGCTTTCGTCACAAAAAAGAGAAAGAGAGAGGACAAATGAACGCAATAGTGGTAAAGTAGAGCGGAGTAGGGAAAATAGTGGCTTTCTCTTGGTTATAAGAATTTTTACTTGTATTCAAAGCAAGGTACATATACAATATGGAAAAATAAACTATGAATGAAATTATGAAAATATTCATTAACATTTTTTTCTGTGTAACTGCGGACTAAAGATCCTCTATTGTATGAATATTATGCAGCATCCCCATCACTTGTTCTATATTTTCTAGTAGAGCTCTTGACTGTAATTGAATTTCGGTCGGTGCCGAGTCTAGGTCTTGTTCATCGCCTAGGGTGAGGGACTCCATATCCTCCTCGCTTCTCTCTGCACCCGCAATGCTCAGATTAGAAGCTTCCCTGACCTTTCTACTCTCCGTTTTTGCCATTTTCCTCACCGCAGTCTCCTTTTGACTCGGCATTCTGAAGGTTTGCAATGTAGTGCCTCGTACTTCCACTACATTTCCTTCTTCTTCTCTGCTACGCGCATCCCTGATTTCGCTTTCTACCGCTATTGGTTTAATCTCTGCGTCAGCTTCCTCCAGACGAATGCTTTCACCTCCAGACTGCATTTTTTTTTTGTTTCTGCTTCCGCATTTTTATGCTTATGGATCCATATTTCACCAATTTGTGAGTTTCCGCAAAAACGTTTTTCTCAAAATAATCACCTCGTTTAAATGACTGTGCCATCAGAAACGCGTGGTTTTTCTCAAATGCACTATATTTATCTCGTACATTTATTTCAATTCCCGGCAATATACAACTGCGAATTGGCTATCTTAGCTGTTCTTTAATTTTTACAAGATTGTAGTAGATTGTTGGCAATGGTAACATTGATTACTTTTTGTTGTTGTTATTTTGTTTATGTTTTAAAACTGAAATTGCAGAAGCTGACGTTGTTGTTGAAAAGTCTTGGGACTTTGTATAACTTCCTAATGTCACTCTGCCTATCGAATCGACCTTACCACGACGGAAAACTCTAACGGCTCTAACTCTTCCTTAATCTCCTCCCTAGTGTAATCACTAGAGAGTTTCTCGATAACAACCGCGTTGGGAAGCCTATTCTTCGGAGTATGGAATTTATGCTCACGCTAGTCTAGCAAAGCCCTAACCTTATCGAATACCTTAATATTACTTAGTGTAATGTGGTGCACGTCTTTCCTCAGCATCGTCACTCCAAAATCTCCTCGGTTAAGAGAGGCCGTCCGGACAGTGGATACCTTCTTCACACCGTGGATACTGGCGGTTTGCACACTCCACCTCCATCGGTGCGCCAGGGGCTTCGACTGCCCTGACGTAGTCCACGCCATGTCAGCAATGCCAGCACAAGCTGTGCTGTAAATCCATTGCTGCTATTTCACTATTCACTTTTTCCACTTAACACTTGTTGTTGACTTGTTGAATGTCCGCACACGACTGATATGATGATGGCTATTAATTTTTTTGGGATCGATATTGGCAGTGAAATTTCATAATCAAGCCTATTCGTTTGAGGGCACATAATTATGATGTTGCGGACCTCAGCTTCGAGGAATTTAATTCTTTGTTAAGATTCCATTAAGGCCTTTCTTAAGGATGTAAGAAATGCACACTCTTACTTTAAAAGATATATACAGCATATCTGATGTATTATACAAGATATTGTAGAACCAATAATGACAACATATATAGTACAATACACAATGAATTGCCTTCAATCACATTTAAGATTATGTACGGTATATATGTTCATCCGTATGCAATATGCTTTACCTATTACTGTTTATTTGTCAGTAAAATTTATGCTAACAAAGATGCAGTATGAATCTTTGTATTATATAATAAATATACGTTTATAAGTTTATTTACCTGCGCAATTTATACTCCCACCATTCTGATGTACAGGATATTATTTATATTGTATAATTATAAACGATTTAAAATATAATTATTATTAAAAACAACGTTCTTAAGCATTTTGTTTCAGAATAATGAAGGTCACTAGGAAATAGACAAAACATTACGCAGAATGAATAGGGCTACGTCCAAAAAGTAGTTGCAGAAAAAGAAAGGAGTACTATTTAACATACACGTAGACGTCAGAATGAGTTTTATCGCAGAGAGATACACGGAAGGGATGCCGCAGAACATTCTCAACGACTGCAGAATCTAATATATCACTATTAGGAACAACAAAGGAGTACTACTGAACATGCTCTTAAAAGAAAAAATACCACAGCACGTTGCCAACTAAGACAGAATTCAAAATATCATAAGCAGAAAAAGCAAAGGAACCTTATCGGAAATACACAAAAACGTAAGAATGATTTGAATCGCAGAGAGGAGCTAGAAAGGGTTACCACAGCACATTCTCAGTGAAAGCAGAATCCAATATATCATGATCAGTAACAGCTAGCTGTGGAACACTGCCGAACATGTTATAAAACGCCTGGACCGAATATATCATGAATAGGAGAAAAGGCGACATAATCCCGCTAAAAAAAGATAACCTTCGGTCCTACCTATTGCGGCAAAAAACGTACGAAAATAATCCAAAATTGTGCGCTCTGTATGAAATACGATGTTGTAGATAAACACACATATTTAACCAACTGAAACTATAAAATATTAAACACACGCGAATGGAAACAAAGTGTCTTACTCAAAAAAGAAAAAAGAACAATGATGGTTTTAAATTTCGGTATTGCGACATTATCTGCACCCGCAACTAAATTGTTTGAACTTTCTGTTATCCTGTCGAAAACTGATGATGATGTCGATATTTCTGAAAAAAAAAAACATTTATGATACTCTAAAAAATCTTGATTAGTTCGTTGTTATGTAAAATTATCTCGCTTATCAGCGTCACGAAAACAATATGAACATTCAATATCTCGTATATCCCTATGCGTGCTGTTGTTATATCATGGGGCAGCTTCGGCAATGGCGTTTTCGATATGAAGCTCTCATTTTATAACAGTAGCTTTCAGTCTTAGGTATCCAATATCAAAGTAAAAAACTGTCGCAAAGTTTAAAATATCTACCTAACAAGGTAATTTATTATTTTCATAATTCCAATAATTCCTTTTGATAATATGCCTAGGGCACTGTGTTGCAGCACCGATTAGCACGTATCAAATTTACTTCAAATATATCCAAATTTAGATAATGTTTTTAAATTTTACATCACAAGAAAACAGCAAAACTAAACATTTTAGAAATATTCCATATATCAATATGGACCCAAGTTCCGGCACAGCGGAATTTGGTAAGAGATAGTGAATGTTTTACTGCGAGTCTCTCTATATTTGTATATCGTCCACTTAAGATATGATATGTTCGAGCGACATTTTAGGTGAAATGTGTATGTCCATGTTAATAAATTACAGAGTAAATACACAACGAATACAGCAGTACATTCACTCCACATATGCGATCCTCATTTATCACCCACATATTGGTCGGTATTTTTGGGATGCAAAAACTACAACTAATTTTATACAAGAACTAATTTTGGAATACTTGCCGAAATACTAACATCGTTGGAGATACCTGGAAAAGCTGAGAAAATATATAGCTTACATGGCTGTGAAAGTAAAATAATATTTCAAATTTTGGTACAGAAAAGTATCTCCAATCGATTCAGTGTTTAATGCAAACATTTTAAAATATAAATTTCACCACTAACAGCATGAGATGTTGAATGAAGCTTTTCGGTGTGTTGGTGTTCGGTGAAAAAAGACAAAGCTTTACCATGAATAATTTGGAAAAATTGTATTTTTTAAAGATACACATTAAGGTGGATTTTATATTAAATTGGCCATAAGATGGGGTATATAAACAAATAAACATATATAGAGCATAAAGATATTTAAGAAATTGATTCGACGTAAGAAATATAGGCTGTAGAAGTCAATATTATTTTAAATGTTGACACTAAAGTATTACCATGAATAATGTGGAAAAAGTGTGGGTTTAAACCATTCATCATAAGGTGGAGAGCATAATTACATTTAATACCCTCCATGTAAAATTAGATATATCGGTTCACTTTGGAAAAAAAATCGGAAATCTTTGAAAGAAATTTAAATATTTGCAACTTTAGGTTCACCTGTTTGCCCGAGTATGAATGCATACAAAGTGCGAGATAATAATGTATCACGGATTTGACTTCTCATCTATTTTGCGACTTCCACGTTAGATAATAGATGTTGTGGATCCGGAATAAATAGTTACTATACCTATTACCCAAGTGGGTATTACGTACAACTTCACATTATATGGTAGTTGTTAAGTGTGTATATAAATGACAGTTAGTATGATTCGATCAGGCCTCTTATGTTATACGAAGGAAATCATGTAGTTTTTTGTTTCTCCTGAAATCTCCGTTTGTCCAAATAAAATAGATATACAATATTTGTCTTGATATATTTTTGTATACACCTTGCCTTATGATAAATAAAAGTAATAAAAGTGTGCCTCATTGAAATATTGGTTTTAAACGCTATGTTTCTTTGGATCAAATCCGTGTCATACAATTTCATGTCGATTGAAAAATGTCCGTCTGTCTAGCCAATGCGCCGGATAACTCGAAAGGAGTTGCGATTTCATCCAAACTTTGCAATCGTAGTATTTATTCCAAACATAAATCGAGTACGAAGATTGAAAACATCGGTCAACATTTGCAGACATTTGGTCAACATTTGCAGAAATTTCATTTTGTTATATCATGCAAACGGACTATCCGATTTGCACCAAACCTAGCACAATAAAATATTTAACAAATCATGTATAATGCTCGAATATTGGTCCACTCCTTCTATTACCTCCCCCACAAATGATTCAATATTTAGAAAATGTGTAAATCGTATATAAGGCAAACGGACTATCCAATTATATCCAAACTTTGCACATCATAATATTTTTACCAAGCCTAGGTCAGGACCGATGATGGGATCCATCGGTTCTATTCTTCTGGTACATGTCAATCCAATATCAAGCGAAAGGAACGTAGAAAATAATACATCCTGTGTACAGTTTAGTGAACTGTACGTGTGGTTAATTTTGGAGTTAGATAAATTATTTTATTAGTTCAAAGGAAAATATTTGTTTTTTACAGAGAGTATCATAAAATAAGTTATTTATGACCCTCACGCAGTGTGTGTGCAGGCCTGCATTGTAGATAAGCAGTGCGTAGGTAGAAGGAAAATGATATCGCCGCACACAATGCGTTTAAACATAATTATTTTTAGAATGCACTTAGAATATTTGTTGTCCTTGTTTATTTTGGGTTATCGTAAATAAAGGTAATAAATGTCGCCCAACCCAAATACGTTAAGCATTTTGTTCAATGTATGTGTAATGTATTGTCTAGTTTTATGACTCTAGTTTAAGGTTTACAGCCTGTTTTTGTAAAATTCCAAACGAACGAATTCGAGTGACTTACGACCAAACCTTTATTTATGTTTATAAAGTTGTTCTGATTCAAAACAAAAATAAATGACATATTTTTCAAAACCAAGGAGTTTGGTCGTAAGTCGCTCGAATTCGTTCGTTTGGAATTTTACAAAAACAGGCTGTTAGAGTTAAGAAAAGAAATTCAATAAAATATGTTCCCCTTCTACATCGAACAATAAAACATCGCTCTTTTTAATTTCCCCTTCTCCCAAACATTTTGGTGACCCCTAGTATTTGAGTGCGTAACCGAAAGAAAAAAAGAACAATATATATATATATATATATATATAGCATTTCCACATTAAATGAAACCTTTTACAAATTAAATGAGCCCTTTTCCAAATTAAATGAAACCTTTTCCAAATTAAATGAAACCTTTTCCAAATTAAATGAAACCTTTTCCAAATTAAATGAAACCTTTTCCAATTGAAATTAAACCTTTTACAAATAGAATGAAACCTTTTCCAATTGAAATGAAACCTTTTACAAATAGAATGAAACTTTTTCCAAATTAAATGAAACCGTTATTCCTATCTAAGGAAATATAATATTTGCAGTAATTTTAAACCAATATTTGAAAATTAAATCAAAGAATATTAACAAATATAGCTGTATGGCTATGTAATTAACATAAATATTCTTTAATTCGGTGTGATTTCATTTAATATCTTTGCTACATAAAACTAAATAATTAGTAATACAAACTGGGATATTTCTTGACATTTTAATAAATAAATATTTAATATTTAATTTACCCGGTCCTAAATGCAAAATACATATTTGACTTAATCGGGTATGTTCTGGAACTCACGGCGTATTCGTTTCACTTCGCACATACACTTCACCTCAGAAGTTACCTCCTGTTCTGCATCTCACGTGAATTGAAATTTTCGAACTGCGACAAAAATAAACGCCGACATGGAACTTTGCAGAAATAGTGTTGCCATACAATATAGACTGTATTAGTTTTTAACATTGTTTCTGTAATTTTTATACCCTCCACCATAGTATGGAGGGTATATTAATTTTGTCATTCCGTTTGTAACTCATCGAAATATTCATTTCCGACCCTATAAAGTATATATATTCTTGATCAGGGTAAAATTCTAAGTCGATCTAGCCATGTCCGTCCGTCCGTCCGTCTGTCCGTCCGTCCGTCTGTTGTAATCACGCTATCTTCTGAAGGAATTGAGATAGGATGCTGAAATTTTGCACAGGGTTGTCTTTTGTCTGCAGGCAGGTCAAGTTCGAAGATAGGATATATCGGTCCACGTTTAGACATAGCTCCCATATAACAATACCCCCCAATTTTCGGTATTTTGAGGTTCTTGGGCGCGTTTTTCAACCGAATACGCTGAAATTTGGTACATTGGGTTCTTATTGGGTACTTAATGTCCCCACAAAAAATTATAAATATAGGTCCACTTTTTCTGGTAGCCCCCATATAACGGTACCTCCTAATTTTCAGTATTTTGGGGGTTTTGATTGTATTTTTCCACCGAATTGGCTATTATTTAGTATTTCGAGTTCTTAATATGTACCAAATCTCTCCACAAAAAATTATAAACATATGTGAATTTTTTCGGATATCCCCCATATAAGGGTACCCCCCAATTTTCGGAATTTTGGGGTTCTTGAGCTCGTTTTTCAACCGAATACGCCGAAATTTGGTACATTGGGTTCCTAATAGGTTCCAAATCTCTCCACCAAAAATTATGAATATTGGTCCATTTTTCCGGATAGCCCCCATATAAGGGTACCCCCAATTTTCGGTATTTGGGGGTTCTTGAGCGCATTTTTCAACCGAATTTGCTGCAATTTGGTAATTTGTAGTCGTATATGGTAACAAATCTCTCTACCAAAAATTTTTAATATTCACCCCCTTTTTGGGGTAGTCCCCATATAACCCCCTTTTTATACCCTCCACCATAGTATGGAGGGTATATTAATTTTGTCATTCCGTTTGTAACTCATCGAAATATTCATTTCCGACCCTATAAAGTATATATATTCTTGATCAGGGTAAAATTCTAAGACGATCTAGCCATGTCCGTCCGTCCGTCCGTCTGTTGTAATCACGCTATCTTCTGAAGGAATTGAGATAGGATGCTGAAATTTTGCATAGGGTTGTCTTTTGTCTGCAGGCAGGTCAAGTTCGAAGATAGGATATATCGGTCCACGTTTAGACATAGCTCCCATATAACAGTACCCCCCAATTTTCGGTATTTTGAGGTTCTTGGGCGCGTTTTTCAACCGAATACGCTGAAATTTGGTACATTGGGTTCTTATTGGGTACTTAATGTCCCCACAAAAAATTATAAATATAGGTCCACTTTTTCTGGTAGCCCCCATATAACGGTACCTCCTAATTTTCAGTATTTTGGGGGTTTTGATTGTATTTTTCCACCGAATTGGCTATAATTTAGTATTTCGAGTTCTTAATATGTACCAAATCCCTCCACAAAAAATTATAAACATATGTGAATTTTTTCGGATATCCCCCATATAAGGGTACCCCCCAATTTTCGGAATTTTGGGGTTCTTGAGCTCGTTTTTCAACCGAATACGCCGAAATTTGGTACATTGGGTTCCTAATAGGTTCCAAATCTCTCCACCAAAAATTATGAATATTGGTCCATTTTTCCGGATAGCCCCCATATAAGGGTACCCCCAATTTTCGGTATTTGGGGGTTCTTGAGCGCATTTTTCAACCGAATTTGCTGCAATTTGGTAATTTGTAGTCGTATATGGTAACAAATCTCTCTACCAAAAATTTTTAATATTCACCCCTTTTTTGGGGTAGTCCCCATATAACCCCCTTTTTTTATATTAAAATAGTTATCTGATTTGTTCCGCGTTTTGAGTTTGGTTCTAAGTCTCTTTTGTAATCATTTCACCTGCGGAGGATAGAGAGATAAACAATTAGAACGTAAGGTTCGATAATTAGCTATAGCCGCATTTAGACCTAGCCCCTGATTGGAAGTTCGAGAATTTGAACTAAGCTTGGAAGAAATAATAAGATGGGCAAAGTTTGGATGAAATCTAAATTTTCTGAAACGGATTTGGTCCAAAGAAACATGGGGTCTAGAACCAATATTTCGATGAGACACATTTTCACCGTGTTAAATTAGCCATAAGGCTGAGAGTATAATTATCCTTTAAAATTTTCTAAAATTTTTAATTATGGTTTACATAATCCGTTTTTAGAAATGTCGGTATAGGTCCACTTTTTGGTATGTTCCCTATATTTTCATTTCTAGTACCTGTCAATATATCTATGGTGGAGGGTATCCAAAGTTCGGCCCGGCCGAACTTACCGCTTTTTCACTTGTTTAGTAATTTCGTTAGTTCTAACGACAATTTTATTATTATTTTTTAATATTTTATTATTTGCAACATAAAATATATGTCTGAAACCTCTGTAATATCATTAATTTGTTGATTGATTTAAGGGGAACATTTGGTAACCCTATCTTCTTCGGCCTTACTTCAAATCAGCTGTTTGTGTCAAGCAAGAAATTCAGTTGAAGAAAATTCAAGACAAACCTTAGTATCTATTTAAAATTTGTTTTTAATGGTGTTTCATGTTCATTTTGTAATTTTAAACAAATTATACGCAATAATAACATATCAATCTATCATCATGTTCCTTTTTTATTTCAAAAAAGATTTTATTTTATGTGGAAAAACATGAATACACCCGACTCTCACTATGAAATGTGTAAGTGTAAAGAATACACCTCAAATGGGTGTAAAGTGTGTTACAGAACACCTCGGCGTGTGTTCGATACACTTCTGCCGATGAAGTGAATGCCAGAACATGCCCGAATAAATTGTTGATGATAAGGTAACTGCTTATCTTAATGAAGGGGTTCCCGACTTGCAGCGTGTGCTATTTTTAAATACAGTGAACTCTCTATAATGTGAACATCCAAAACAGTAAAATCTCGACAATGTGAAGTAATTACAAACAAACTTTTGGAACATTGAAGAAAAATAAGCGTGGAGGAAATAGAACTAAGTTGTTGACCCCACAAGTTTTAAGTCTGATCGAGTTCTATATAGAAAGTCAACCTGGAATTACCCTCAAAGCCATAAAAACTAAACTGTTGAGAGAAAATGAAATAAATATTTCCACAAGCTGCATAGAATATGGATTACGGAAATTAAAAATTACGTTTAAGATGGCCTCTATTGAAATAGAACGAATGAATGACTCCAGAACATTAGGCTTGAGACAAAAATATGCTCAAGACTTTACAAAATGGATACCCCAACAAGGAGAAAAATTAATATTCATTGATGAGTGTGGATTTAATCTTCACATACGAAGAACCCAAGCCCGTCCAAGACAAGGAACAAGAGCACACATTGTGTTGCCTACGGTCAGATGTCGTAATGTCACTATAATTGCAGCATTAACAAAGCGGGAGTTGTACATCACACAATCGTTTCTAATTCCAGTGTCAATGCAGATAGATTTAAATTATTTATAGATTTTTTTTTGAGAAAATCAATCCAGAGTTGGAAAATAACGCTCAAATACACAAGCGACATGACATAAAAAATTTGATCGAATCCAAAATATGCAACCCTAAATTCTTACCGCCTTATTCTCCAATGCTAAATCCAATCGAAAATGCATTTTCAAAAATAAAATTATGTCCAAGAGCTGAGCTGTGTGACGTTTCAATGGAACATAACATTGTTGATGTAATCGAGCGAAGTATTCAAAAGCTTACTCGGCAAGATTGTTCTAACTATGTTATGGACATGGTTTTGAAAATCCCACATATTAAATGAAATCACACCGAATTAAAGAATATTTATGTTAATTACATAGCCATACAACTATATTTGTTAATATTCTTTGATTTAATTTTCAAATATTGGTTTAAAATTACTGCAAATATTATATTTCCTTAGATAAGAATAAAGGTTTCATTTAATTTGGAAAAAGTTTCATTCTATTTGTAAAAGGTTTAATTTCAATTGGAAAAGGTTTCATTCTATTTGCAAATGGTTTCATTTCAATTGGAAAAGGTTTCATTTAATTTGGAAAAGGTTTCATTTAATTTGGAAAAGGTTTCATTTAATTTGGAAAAGGTTTCATTTAATTTGGAAAAGGGTTCATTTAATTTGTAAAAGGTTCACCTGTTTGCCCGAGTATGAATGCATACAAAGTGCGAGATAATAATGTATCACGGATTTGACTTCTCATCTATTTTGCCACTTCCACGTTAGATAATAGATGTTGTGGATCCGGAATAAATAGTTACTATACCTATTACCCAAGTGGGTATTACGTACAACTTCACATTATATGGTAGTTGTTAAGTGTGTATATAAATGACAGTATGATTCGATCAGGCCTCTTATGTTATACGAAGGAAATCATGCAGTATTTTGTTTCTCCTGAAATCTCCGTTTGTCCAAATAAAATAGATATACAATATTTGTCTTGATATATTTTTGTATACACCTTGCCTTATGATAAATAAAAGTAATAAAAGTGTGCCTCATTGAAATATTGGTTTTAAACGCTATGTTTCTTTGGATCAAATCCGTGTCATACAATTTCATGTCGATTGAAAAATGTCCGTCTGTCTAGCCAATGCGCCGGATAACTCGAAAGGAGTTGCGATTTCATCCAAACTTTGCAATCGTAGTATTTATTCCAAACATAAATCGAGTACGAAGATTGAAAACATCGGTCAACATTTGCAGACATTTGGTCAACATTTGCAGAAATTTCATTTTGTTATATCATGCAAACGGACTATCCGATTTGCACCAAACCTAGCACAATAAAATATTTAACAAATCATGTATAATGCTCGAATATTGGTCCACTCCTTCTATTACCTCCCCCACAAATGATTCAATATTTAGAAAATGTGTAAATCGTATATAAGGCAAACGGACTATCCAATTATATCCAAACTTTGCACATCATAATATTTTTACCAAGCCTAGGTCAGGACCGATGATGGGATCCATCGGTTCTATTCTTCTGGTACATGTCAATCCAATATCAAGCGAAAGGAACGTAGAAAATAATACATCCTGTGTACAGTTTAGTGAACTGTACGTGTGGTTAATTTTGGAGTTAGATAAATTATTTTATTAGTTCAAAGGAAAATATTTGTTTTTTACAGAGAGTATCATAAAATAAGTTATTTATGACCCTCACGCAGTGTGTGTGCAGGCCTGCATTGTAGATAAGCAGTGCGTAGGTAGAAGGAAAATGATATCGCCGCACACAATGCGTTTAAACATAATTATTTTTAGAATGCACTTAGAATATTTGTTGTCCTTGTTTATTTTGGGTTATCGTAAATAAAGGTAATAAATGTCGCCCAACCCAAATACGTTAAGCATTTTGTTCAATGTATGTGTAATGTATTGTCTAGTTTTATGACTCTAGTTTAAGGTTTAGAGTTAAGAAAAGAAATTCAATAAAATATGTTCCCCTTCTACATCGAACAATAAAACATCGCTCTTTTTAATTTCCCCTTCTCCCAAACATTTTGGTGACCCCTAGTATTTGAGTGCGTAACCGCAAGAAAAAAAGAACAATATATATATATAGCATTTCCACATTAAATGAAACCTTTTACAAATTAAATGAGCCCTTTTCCAAATTAAATGTAACCTTTTCCAAATTAAATGAAACCTTTTCCAAATTAAATGAAACCTTTTCCAAATTAAATGAAACCTTTTCCAATTGAAATTAAACCTTTTACAAATAGAATGAAACCTTTTCCAATTGAAATGAAACCTTTTACAAATAGAATGAAACTTTTTCCAAATTAAATGAAACCGTTATTCTTATCTAAGGAAATATAATATTTGCAGTAATTTTAAACCAATATTTGAAAATTAAATCAAAGAATATTAACAAATATAGCTGTATGGCTATGTAATTAACATAAATATTCTTTTATTCGGTGTGATTTCATTTAATATCTTTACTACATAAAACTAAATAATTAGTAATACAAACTGGGGTATTTCTTGACATTTTAATAAATAAATATTTAAGAACAAGAATTGAATACCCGGTCCTAAATGCGAAATACATATTTGACTTAATCGGGTATGTTCTGGAACTCACGGCGTATTCGTTTCACTTCGCACATACACTTCACCTCAGAAGTTACCTCCTGTTCTGCATCTCACGTGAATTGAAATTTTCGAACTGCGACAAAAATAAACGCCGACATGGAACTTTGCAGAAATAGTGTTGCCATACAATATAGACTGTATTAGTTTTTAACATTGTTTCTGTAATTTTTTAGTAATTTCGTTAGTTCTAACGCCAATTTTATTATTATTTTTTAATATTTTATTATTCGCAACATAAAATATATGTATGAAACCTCTGTAATATCATTAATTTGTTGATTGATTTAAGGGGAACATTTGGTAACCCTATCTTCTTCGGCCTTACTTCAAATCAGCTGTTTGTGTCAAGCAAGAAATTCAGTTGAAGAAAATTCAAGACAAACCTTAGTATCTATTTAAAATTTGTTTTTAATGGTGTTTCATGTTCATTTTGTAATTTTAAACAAATTATACGCAATAATAACATATCAATCTATCATCATGTTCCTTTTTTATTTAAAAAAAGATTTTATTTTATGTGGAAAAACATGAATACACCCGACTCTCACTATGAAATGTGTAAGTGTAAAGAATACACCTCAAATGGGTGTAAAGTGTGTTACAGAACACCTCGGCGTGTGTTCGATACACTTCTGCCGATGAAGTGAATGCCAGAACATGCCCGAATAAATTGTTGATGATAAGGTAACTGCTTATCTTAATGAAGGGGTTCCCGACTTGCAGCTTGTGGGATTTTCAAAACCATGTCCATAATGTAGTTAGAACAATCTTGCCGAGTAAGCTTTTGAATACTTCGCTCGATTACATCAACAATGTTATGTTCCATTGAAACGTCACACAGCTCAGCTCTTGGACATAATTTTATTTTTGAAAATGCATTTTCGATTGGATTTAGCATTGGAGAATATGGCGGTAAGAATTTAAGGTTGCATATTTTGGATTCGATCAAATTTTTTATGTCATGTCGCTTGTGTATTTGAGCGTTATTTTCCAACTCTGGATTGATTTTCTCAAAAAAAAATCTATAAATAATTTAAATCTATCTGCATTGACACTGGAATTAGAAACGATTGTGTGATGTACAACTCCCGCTTTGTTAATGCTGCAATTATAGTGACATTACGACATCTGACCGTAGGCAACACAATGTGTGCTCTTGTTCCTTGTCTTGGACGGGCTTGGGTTCTTCGTATGTGAAGATTAAATCCACACTTATCAATGAATATTAATTTTTCTCCTTGTTGGGGTATCCATGTAAAGTCTTGAGCATATTTTTGTCTCAAGCCTAATGTTCTGGAGTCATTCATTCGTTCTATTTCAATAGAGGCCATCTTAAACGTAATTTTTAATTTCCGTAATCCATATTCTATGCAGCTTGTGGAAATATTTATTTCATTTTCTCTCAACAGTTTAGTTTTTATGGCTTTGAGGGTAATTCCAGGTTGACTTTCTATATAGAACTCGATCAGACTTAAAACTTGTGGGGTCAACAACTTAGTTCTATTTCCTCCACGCTTATTTTTCTTCAATGTTCCAAAAGTTTGTTTGTATCTTCTTATAAATGTTTTTTCGGAATTTATTTTTATGCAGGTTAAATTTGCAGCCGCGGAAATGGTTCTCCCCTCTTCATAGAATTTGAATAATAACAATTTCATGTCTTTTGTTATTTTGTTATATTGACCCAATTTGTTTCGGGGTCTTGTAGATGTAGCTTCGGTAGGTTCTGGAGCATTTCCACTTGCAATACTTGGCGAGGATATTGATTCTTCCTCAGGTTCCCAATTATCAGAGCTTTTCGAGCTAAAATCAATTTCGCATTTATTTTAAACGTTGCTATTTTTAAATACAGTGAACTCTCTATAATGTGAACATCCAAAACAGTAAACTCTCGACAATGTGAAGTAATTACAAACAAAATTTTGGAACATTGAAGGAAAATAAGCGTGGAGGAAATAGGACTAAGTTGTTGACACCACAAGTTTTAAGTCTGATCGAGTTCTATATAGAAAGTCAACCTGGAATTACCCTCAAAGCCATAAAAACTAAACTGTTGAGAGAAAATGAAATAAATATTTCCACAAGCTGCATAGAATATGGATTACGGAAATTAAAAATTACGTTTAAGATGGCCTCTACTGAAATAGAACGAATGAATGACTCCAGAACATTAGGCTTGAGACAAAAATATGCTCAAGACTTTACAAAATGGATACCCCAACAAGGACAAAAATTAATATTCATTGATGAGTGTGGATTTAATCTTCACATACGAAGAACCCAAGCCCGTTCAAGACAAGGAACAAGAGCACACATTGTGTTGCCTACGGTCAGATGTCGTAATGTTACTATAATTGCAGCAATAAACAACGCGGGAGTTGTACATCACACAATCGTTTCTAATTCCAGTGTCAATGCAGATAGATTTAAATTATTTATAGAATTTTTTTTGAGAAAATCAATCCAGAGTTGGAAAATAACGCTCAAATACACAAGCGACATGACATAAAAAATTTGATCGATTCCAAAAGATGTAACCTTAAATTCTTACCGCCTTATT